>NC_090729.1:156031122-156033087 GCF_036898095.1 Palaemon carinicauda
CCTTTACCAGTGACATTTATGAGTGACTTTTAAACCTTATGTCAATAGCAAATAAGACGAGCATCAGCAGTAGGTTGGGACGGCAAAACAACTTTTGGGAAACTCTACTTAGTCAGATCACGAAAAATGTATTGGAAATTCTTTGAATCATTAAGTGTGGTACAGCTTTTTTAGCTGTTGTTTTTCCTTTTTGTTCTGTTGACTGTTACATGGCGATCCTGATACACCTTTGACCTTAGAAAATTTAGAATATCTTTACGGATTAAATGTCAAGGTGTTGGTAGGAACATTTTGGATGCTTGTTTCGTATCACTTATCAAAATATTGAATTTTGAAACTACATTTTTATAAACAATGATTGTCAACTGAAACTTATTAACTAGTTCAAGGGAACGGCTTGCACTGACTAGAAAAATTCTTTCCTTAGTTTTGACTGAAAACTACATGCCCTTGTTCAAATTGGTATTATTTACTTTTAAATGACCTAACCATAACATCCTTATTAGGAAAAGCAAAGATATTTAAAATATGTAAGAAAGTCTTAATAGTTATGTGATGTGAGGGATTGCATATAATATAACACGGATATTGCCAAACTACATCTGCAAATCCGATGGCACTGAGGTGGGTGCGCAAAAAGGTTATATTGCATGGAAAGTACTTGTGCATGCAATCATCACGTGTCGAAGATGTTTATTTAATGAATGTTTGCGCACACATACACACACACACACACACACATATATATATATATATATATATATATATATATATATATATATATATATATATATATACAGTAGGCCCCCGCCATACGACATTAATCCGTTCCAGAGTTGGTATCGTATGGTGAAAATGTCATATGGCGGGCAATAGAATAGCTAATGTGTGCAAAACCCCAGGTAAAAACATTGAAAATTAGTACGTAACAAAATAGTATGGTAAGCACTTTACTACAGTATACTTCTTTATGATATACATGTACTGTACAGTATATAATTAAACAACATTACAGGATAAATAAAAACTATATACTGTACTGTAAAGGAAAAATTAACTTTTATTTACCTTTGGAGTGACGTGACTTGAGCTGGTAGTGGGTGGAGGCAGAGGGGGGAGGAGACGGTAGATATAAAAACGTATCAATGCTAATTATGTTATGTACACTTAATAATAAATTTATTCTTACTATTAAACACTTAGAATTAAAAATGCTTTTTTTTTTTTTTATTATTTTTGTCTTTTGAAATTTAATTTTATGATTTTTTTTAGAACTTCAAAAATTACTCATTTTTTTTTTCTTTCTTTTTTTTTTTTTAATAGAATCATTATTATCATCTTTGCTTTCTGACACTTCTCTTTTGGAGAAATATCTATCCAAAGAAGCTCTGTTTCTGACGATTCCTCAACTCATTTCTAAAATGACTCGTACACTTGTCATTAACACTCTCCATAAGACGACCTGTGTGAAGTTTTTCTGGGTGTTTTTTTTTTATTGAAACTCGTAAGGTTTCCATACCAACCAATACCTTCCCTTATTTCTGCCGATGTCGTTTCTTCAGTCTTCCCCCTGTTCTCGCCACCACTAGAGCTGTGCTCTTCTTGAATGATGGTCAACTGCATTGCCTCCAACTCCTTCAAGTCTTCAGTCATAAGATCCACCCTGTGCTCCTCGATAAGGTTATGGACGTCAGCCTCATTGACAACAAGCCCCATGGACCTCCTGATTGAAATTATTTCCTCAACATCACCCTCAGGGGCAGGATCATCAACGGCCTCGTCTTCAGTTGAGGGATCGAAACCTTCGAAGTCTCGTTCTGCCACAACAGCTGGCCACAGTTTCTTCCATGAGGAATTCAAGGTGCGCCGTGAAACCTTATTCCAAGCTTTGTCGATCGTCTTCAGGCATTGAACGATGTCAAAATGCCCCTTCCAAAATTCACGGAGGGTGAGTCGAGTGCTTTC
>NC_090729.1:156048587-156053587 GCF_036898095.1 Palaemon carinicauda
CATATTAATAAGGAAATTTTATGGAAGCAACAACTCCTCTCAGATCATGACTAGCGGGTGTACTGTCAGGACCTGATTTGCGAATAACACAGGTGAGTTTTGCCCTTAGTAATAGAAAACCTTGAGCCCGAGGTTTCTCCTCTGAACAGCTGTCTTCCCATAAAGTCTGAAGTTCTATGAAGATAGACCTTTAGGCACCCCACTGGACATAGAGATACATACTCCTTCAGAGGGCAGATTCTCTAGGGACCCCACCTAATGGTGGGTAGCATGTTCTTGGTAAGAAACTAGGGAGAGAAAATCATGAGATGTAGGTTTCTGGTTTTATGCAATGAAGCGAAGACAGTCGACTTCTGTAGTCGCTGAGACAGGGATGGATCTGGTAGCGGAACAAATTTTAGGCGTAGTTCCAATGCCAGAGGGAACCACACGCTATTTGGCCACTTGTGGGCCACTATTGCCGCCTTCCCTTTGAAGGATCTCAGCTTGTCAAGGACCTTCAAAAGGAGGTTGTGCGGAGGGAACAGATAAATACTGGACCATCTGTTCCAGTCTAGGGACATAGTGTCCACAGCCTCCGCTAGCGGATCCTCGTATGGGGACACATAACGATCCGTTTTATTGTTGTCTTTCATCGCAAAGAGGTATATCTGCAGCTCCAGGACTTGACTCGAGATGAAGGAGAACGATCCTGCGTCAAGAGACCATTCTGACTCTATTGGTGTAAACCTGGATAGAGCGTCCGCTGTCACATTGCGGAACCCTTGAATGTGAACTGCTGACAGGTGCCATTTTTTCCTTTCTGCCAAACGAAAAATGGCCAACATTTTTGGTTGATTTGAGGTGACCTCGACCCTTGTCGATTCAGGAATCTCACTATCACCTCGCTGTCTAGAACCAGTCTTATGTGGGTCGAGTGGCGAGGAGATACCTTCTTTAAAGTCAGAAGCACTGCCATGGCTTCTAGAAAGTTGATGTGAAATGACTTGAAGAGATTGGACCAAGCTCCTTGGACTCTCTTCTGATGAGAGTGGCCTCCCCAGCCTTCCTTTGAAGCGTCTGTGTGGATAGTTACTGATGGGGGAGGAGGTTGAAGAAGAATAGATTTCTTCAGTTGCTTAGCATTGGACCACGGCTTGAGAAGCGATCGCAGTCGAGTCGGTAGAGGTCTTATTAGATCTCTTCGCGCATTTGATGCGTATTTCCTCCAAACTCCTGTTGCATCCTTTAGCTGTGCTCTTAGCACTGGATCTGTTATTGAAGCAAACTGTAGAGAGCTCAGCACTCTCTCCTGTTCGCGTCTTGATATCCGTTTGGATTTCAGCAGTCTCTTGACAGATCCTGCTATTTAATTCCTCTTCTTCCCAGGAATGGAAAGTCGATGTGACTCCAAATTCCAATGGATTCCCAACCACTGAAATTTTTGAGCTGGAGAAAGTCTAGACTTTTTTATATTGATCTTGAATCCCAGATGTTCCAGGAACTGGATCACTATCTTAGAAGCTTGCATGCATTCTGTCCTGGATGCTGCCCACACCAGCCAGTCGTCCAAGTAGGCTACTACTTGGACCCCCTTTAGGCGTAAATGACGGACGGCTGCGTTTGCGAGCTTCGTGAAGATCCTTGGGGCTTTGTTTAGCCCGAAAGGCATGGCTCTGAAGGTGTAAAGTTTTCTATGTAACTTGAAGCTTAGGTAGGAGGAGAGGTGGCGATTAATTGGAACATGCCAATAAGCGTCAGTCAAGTCTATAGAGACAGTATTTGCCCTCTTGGGCAGTAGGGTCCTTATGTGTTGAAGTGTGAGCATTCTGAACTTATAGTTCATTATGAACTTGTTGAGTGGCGACAAGTCAAGAATGACTCAGAGTTTTTCTGAGTCCTTCTTTGGAACACAAAACAGCCTCCCTTGAAATTTGATGGACTTAACTTTCCGTATCACTCTTTTATCTAAGAGCTCTCGGACGTATTCTTCCAGAACGGGGGTTGAGTGTTGGGAGAATTGAGGAAATTGAGGTGGAGGGGTGTTCCAACTTCAACCTAGTCCATTCTTTATTAGGCTGTGGGCCCAGGGATCGAAGGTCCAGCGATCCTTAAATAGCTGTAGTCTCCCTCCTACTGGAAGCATCTCACTTCTGCTGTTGTGGACCTGAGGCCTTGCCTCCTTGACCGCATCCTCCCCTGAATCCCCTTCCTCTTGAAGGGCGTCTAGAAGAACCTCTGGCTGTTCCTTTAGCCCTCGAACGAAAGGAAGAAGTCTGCCTTTCGAAGGCTGGGTTAAAAACTGGCGACTGAGTCGCCACTTGTTGAGGTACTAGTTGGTACGTGGTTGGAGGTTGTGCCACTATCTGAGGCACCGCGGTCACAGGAAGTTGCTGCTGTTGTTGCTGTCGGTAAGGTATAGCCGGCCTAGAAGATGGCCTAGGCCTTTTTGTCTTCCTCTTGGGTTGGGGACCCTCATCCTGAGAAGACTTCCTCTTAAGATCTAAGCCCCACTTTTTGAGAAGGTTCCTATTCTCTGTGGCGGCCTTGTCTACTACCTCTTTAACCACATCATTGGGAAAGAGGTCTTTACCCCAGATACGAGAGGATATCAGTTTCCTTGGTTCGTGCCTCACCGCAGCCGAGGCGAACACGAACTCTCTACAGGCTCTCCTAGCTTTGATAAAGCTATAGAGATCCTTCGTAACTGTGGCCAGATGAGTTTTGGCCACCACCATGAACATATCCTGGATCTTGGGGTCACTTGCCATTGTTTCTAATGTCGTTTGTAACGACATTGATGCCGCAAGTCTTTCCTTCGTCTCTTGTTCCCTGCGCAAGAGAAACTCCGACAGCTTAGGGTGTTCCTCACCGAACTGACGTTCAGCAATATCAGCTTCCAGCTTCCCGACTGAGAAGGTAAGGTGTACGTCCTTCCAGTCTTCTTGGTCCAAGGGCAAGGTCAGAGATAACGGCTTGCACTCCTCCAAGGAGGGGTATGGTTTCCCTGCCTCCACCGCCTTTAAGGCTGCCTTATATCCCTTTTCCATGAAGGCAAAGGCTCTGGTAGGAGAGGCCCCAAAAGAGGGAAGCTTCTTACTCAAGGCTGGCACCTTTGAGTTCGTGAAACCCCTCTCTTTCATCGAGCTTGATAGTAACGCCTGAGCTTTACTGTGGTCCAAAACTATGACCTCCTTCGGCTCAGTCTCCTCCTTTGAGGCTGGGTCCTTCCTAAGGCGGACATAACAGTCCGGGTAGGAATCCTTATTGGGCCAAAATTCCACCTCTTCCAGGGGAATTGCTCCTGAATTTTCAGATATGACGATCTTCCCGATTGTCTTTGGCATATGTTCGGCATACCTCCAAGGATTAGTATCCGAACACAAAGGAAGATCCTTCACGTTGAGTCGCTTCTGGGGCCCAAGTGATGCTGCAAGTCTACATATCTCCAGTTTTATTGCAGCCTCCTTCTCATCATTCTTCTTCTGAATTTGTTGGATCATCTCAACAATAGAAGAAAGAGTCCTTCCCAGGTCATCTGGGATAGCAGACGATGTAGAGGGAACAGGTTCTGGGTCCGGAACCGATGTAACCGACACCTCATCGATTTCTTCCTCTTCTACTTAAGGAGTCTGGCACAGCTCCTCCTCTTGACCTTCTCCTAGAAGGTCCTTCTCTGTAGAATCCAACACCTCCGACATCCTATCGTCAAATTGGATGTCTTGAAGAGCGGCCGAGACTTCAGAATCCACCGGATTCTCGGTAGTTGGTATCTCCACCTGAGGCTGGGGGATGATTGCATCAGCCGATGCTTCAGGGAAAAGGTAGGCCCTCATCTTCTCATTTGGAAGGTAGGGGCCTGAGGTGTTTTTCTGAAAACCCCTCACCCAGGATCGCAACTTTTCCCTAGCAGCATCCCTTGACTCCGTCGATTTGGGGTCGTCAAAAGCCTCAGTAATCAGGTTAGAACAAACCGTACAAACCTGAGGGTCCCAATAGCGGAGATCACCTCTAGAGGCTGCGTATGCTGCGTGCCTCCTACAGTATTGATGTCCACAGAAGTACTTACTGCGGACATTACAGAACACACTCCCGCACTTCGGATGGTCCTCCTGTATAGAGAAGAAAAATCCATGAGTATCAAGTGAAGGCTTTTCACTTATATTGAAACATTTAGCTTATATAGAAAAGCTATAAAAGAAAGAAGGAAAGACACATACTTGTATTTCCTGTCCAGTCAATTGCCGTAACCTCCCAAAATATTAAAACTAAGGTTAATTCTATTCTAGACTACCTTATGTAATTTCCTAAACGGAAATTTAATGTGTAGTTTTAATATACGGGAGTGAAAGAATACAGAAAGAACTCACTTTCTATATAAAGTACGGTCTCAACAAAAGGCTGTAAAAGATAACATTAAGTATGATGAAGAACTTTAGTGTTATCACAAACTCTGTACAGCAGTGTGTACTACACTACGAATATAGAAACTACTGTACATCGCATGCTATTGTGCCGGCTGGCGACTACCCCTTTATAGATCAAAGATATATTATCTTTAACTAATAGGCGGCAGCCCTCTGATTCGCGACTCTGTGCCGGCTGGCAATCATTGCCAGCCGACAGCTGAAAACACTAAAACCCAGCTGCCGGCTGCTAATCGTAGCGGCCAGCGGATTTGGGCTTTGATTCCACTGCCGGCTGGCAAAGGTAATAAAACCATGCCTGCCGACAGTAGCCAAGAACCAGAGAACCTCTACCAGCCAGGCTGTCGGCTGTCAAGCCGGCAGCCGGGAAAGGGGTGCAACACAATAGTCAGAGAAACAGTATGGATGTAAGGTTATAAAGAGGCATTGCCATACGACCTTCCATCCAGAAAGAGTGAACTTATGGAAGGGGAGAATGTAGCATTCAGGCTTCCAAAGAATCCACAGCCTGCCGGGCTCTACCGGCAGACATGGAAGAGAGACCAAGGGAGGCCTGGGGTTCACTCTGCAAAGAAAAAAGGGGTCTCTGCCGGC
>NC_090729.1:156073587-156121087 GCF_036898095.1 Palaemon carinicauda
GGCGCCTGTAATCCCTGCACGGACGGAGGGAGCCGTCTTTCTTCAGAACGATGTGTAAGGGTGACGACCATGGGCTGGAGGCCTTTTGGCAAAGGCCCATTTTCTCCATTTCGGCGAACGTCTGTTTGGCGGCTGCCAATCGTTCCGGTGCTAGACGTCTGAATTTTGCGAAGACTGGGGGTCCCGTCGTCTTGATATGGTGATAAATACCGTGCTTGGCAGGAACCGTGGGCATTTGGCGAAGTTCTGGACGGAAAACTTCCGGGTACGACGTGAGGAGGTGGGCGTAGGCATCCATGGGTGCGCTGATGTGGAGAGCGAGGTTAGAGGGGGCGGGTTGAAGAGGTGTCGACAAGTACGAGTCTGCGTTGACCAATCGTCGGTGGGTGACATCGACCAGAAGGTGGAAATGAGAGAGGAAATCTGCACCGAGGGTTTGGCATTGTGACGTCAGTAACGAGAAACTTCCAATTGAATTTACCGTTTCCGAACGATAATGTGAGGTTCTCGTAACCGTAGGTGGGTATCGCAGATCCGTTGGCAGCTACCAAGCGGACGTCGGCAGATGTAGACAGACTACGTCGTGCCATGAAGAGTTTCCTTTGCAAAAGAGAACGACAAGCACCCCGTGTCTACCAAAAATCGCACGCCCGTTCCTGCATCCTGTAAAAAGAGAAGATTAGAAACAAGGGAGGCCACTGCCACAAGCGATGGCCTACTTACGTGTTTTTTGGCCACTGACAATCCTTGGCACATTTCTTCGCGGTTGCCCTGAATCTGAAGTGGTAGTAGCAAAACTGCGGCGGATGGGAGGTAGTAAGTGGCTGTAGAAGTCGTTCGTTGGGGCGCGAGCGATTGGTGGGTGGTGGGCGGCTTTGTCGCCGCTTCGGCACGTCACGGGGTAGACGTGTATGTCCTACGGCATTCATGTCAGCTTCGGTTGACGTTGAATAGGCATCCTCGTCGTCAGGGGTGGAGGCGTTGATGGAGGTCTTGAAGTGGCTGTCCATAAGGGCGTCGGCTTTGGTCATCAAGTCCTTTATGGGTAAACTATCGACATTGGGTATGGCAGCGCGTACAGGTTCGGGTAAACGGCGTATCCAAGGGGCACGAAGTAGGTTCACCTCACGAGGAGAGCCGTCTGCGACAGGTTGAAGGCGAGCAATACTGGTCATTTCCCTGAGAGCAAGCGAAGCCCTTTGGTCCCCCAACAGTTGTTGCGAGAGCTGAAAAAGCTTTGCTATAACGGGCGGCTGGCGACGGCGAGTACTGCTGCAGAAAGTGTGTTTTGAGGGCGTCATACGCTATTGGGGTGCCTCCTTGTTCACAAAGCCAGTCGGATATTTCTGGGAAGGTGTCCTCGAGTATCGCCGCGAGAACATAATCCGCTTTGGTGGTTGAGCGAGTCACGCCCCTGATACGAAACTGGACTTCTGCGCGCTGAAACCAAGCAAACGCCTCTCCGCTGGCGAACGGTGAAAGTTTCAATGGGGCGGCCGCAGCGCCAACTGCTGTAGTAGAATCCGTCTCCGTCATAGTACCAACGATGGAGGGGCGAGGGAGGTGGGGGTGGAAGGCAGTGGGAGCGAGTCACTCAGGGGTCACCAATGTGAAGGTGCCGAGTGAGGGTTGTGAACTCAAAGGCAGGATGCAATCAACTTAGTTTTATTAAGGAACACTCTTCTTTATATACAAAACCTCAAGGCAACAGGACATAACATGTTCGAGAGACAGACAATGTTCAGAGCAAAAACCGGAGACATGATCATTCAGGTTCTTTTTAGTGGGAGGGAAGAGCGCAGATACAAGCATAATATATACAAAATAATTATGTACAATTGTGTGACACACGGTTGGTACAGAAGTTATCTCATAGCTGTGGTTTTCCTCGTTTATCAAATAAAAATCCTGTTTATCTGTTTTAAACACCAAGGCGAGAAAACCAGATACTATACAGCATTTTCTTCTTCTCAGCAAAATACAAATGATAATAATGTTGAATGAATACAAAATACATTGCTTTTGTGGAGAAATGGACCCTTGCGTGAGGAAAGTTGCCATTTCGTGATTTTGCTGCAAAAGGGGAAGGTCTTTTATGATGAAGTAGACTAGAAAATAGAACGGACACCTAAGTGAATCTAAATGTGGTGAATAACTTTTTCCGTCACCTCACAATTCAGGTTTTTTTATTGAAACCGTTTTGCAATAATTGTGGGCGAGCCAACGTTGCCAGGCTCTTGCCTCTTCATTTGGACTTGAATTAACTGATTTGTTGATATATATATATATATATATATGTATATATATATATATATATATGTATATATATATATGTATATATATATGTATATATATATATATATATATATATGTATATATATATATGTATATATATATATATATATACAGTCCGGCGTCAAAAGTTGTTTCGGCCACCCCAAAACACCCCCACTCACTCACAACAGCGGTATAAAAATAACAATAACATCCTTATGAAAAAAGAAAACAAGAATAAATTTTGATGGCGTACTAACCTAATATTAATCAATAGCTGGTGTGCTTCCCCTTCCTCTTCAGTGTCTCCCTCAACCATTTTGGCAATGAGTTTGCAAGATTTTGCAGGATGGATGGCTCGAAGGTGTCCCACGTGCGCTGAATGGCGGCCTTGAGTTTTTCCTGGGAACTCGTGTCTTCCTCCCTTATCTTCGCCTTTATGATGGCCCAAAGGTTCTCAATGGGGGAAAGATCGGGGGAATTACCAGACCAGTCTTCAATAAAGTCTATCCCACCATCCTTCAACCACGTTACAACACTTTTAGCCGTGTGCGCAGTAGCCCCGTCCTGTTGAAAAATAGAGGTTCCCGTCTTCTCAAAACTCTCTTCAAGATGGTCGTTCAACAACTCATAGTAGGTGTATTGGTTCACATTCGTGTTCTTATCTAGGAACTTAAGTGTTCCTAAACCCCCATAACCAAAACACCCCCACACCATAACATACTGGGGGAACTTGCGGCGCTTGGCAACCTGATTGTCTGCGAGCGTGTCCGTCTGGGGCCCCCTCCACACTTTGTTTCCACTTGTGTCCGAGACAAAAAAAACTTGCTTCGTCACTCCACAACACTTGTTGCCACTTCTCCAAAGGCCATTGTTTGTATTTCTCGGCAAAAAGTTTCCGGGCGATCACTTGCCGCATGCTGATGTCGGGTTTCCTAGAAGGGTTCACTTTCTTGTACCCGAGGTCCGTACTCAACCTACGCTTAACGGTACGAACAGACACGTCCCCCAATAACCTAGGATTCTCAAATTTTATTTTCTTTGCTGAGGTTGAAGGTACAGCATCAACCTGTCGTTTGACAATTTTCAACGTGCGATCTGAAAGCTTTCGGGGTCTTCCACTCGCCTTTTTGTGATGTGGCACGTCAGCACTACCAGACTCCTTGAACTTCCGCACGAGGTTTTGGATGGTTCGTGGATGAATTCCTGTCTGTTGGGCGATATCTCGTGTTGGCAAACCGATTTTGTGACACTCAATAACACGCACTATATCATCATGTGAAGTTTTAGGTCCTGGCATGATTACAAACAACACAAAGCACAAAAACACAAAGCACACCACGTGACAAAGAAGAGGGAGTGCGTCGCAAAAACTGAGGAAAACCGACCTGTATGAAGTCAAGGCCAACACTGGCTGGGTCGCTATTGTTTCCCTGAGCCGCCCAATGCGTACAGCTAAGTTGCCAATTAGTCAATTTCTCCCGGCCGATTTTTTTACCGGATATAGAGGGTCCTGCTGGAAAACGACATAAGTTGTTTCGCGAAAAAAAATCGCGACACAACTTATGTCGCCGACTGTATATATATATATATATATAATAATGTATATATATATATATGTATATATATATATATATATATATATTCATATATATATGAATATAAATATTGTATATATATATATATATATATATATTCATATACTTATATATTTATATAAATATTTGCACACGTTATATATATATAAATTGAAATATATATATATATATATATATACATATATATATATATATATATATATAAAATATTATATATGTATATATATATATATATATATGTGTGTGTGTGTGTGTGTATATTTATAAATATAAACATATGTTAGTGTACCCGAGCCATCAAAAATGAGGTTCATGATGGTTCATAACGTAAAAAGCACAATATTTATATTATGTCATCAGAAAGAGAAGCCTTTAGACAAGGAGTTATGAGACTAACAAAATCAGGCGTCTTCCAGATTTTCCTTCTTGCAGAGAAACAAGCGATGTTAAGAATGCCTGATTAATGGATGTTATTAACGTTGTGGAATATTCTCTCTCTCTCTCTCTCTCTCTCTCTCTCTCTCTCTCTCTCTCTCTTTTGTTGAGAGAGAGAGAGAGAGAGAGAGAGAGAGAGAGAGAGAGAGAGAGAGAACTCCCATACTCATCCTTTTCTCTCAACATAGCTGAAAACCGTATGTGCTATATATAGTCATTCAGTTCTCTCTCTCTCTCTCTCTCTCTCTCTCTCTCTCTCTCTATATATATATATATATATATGTAGATATGCAGATATATAAATATATATATATATATATATATATCTGTAGATATGTAGATATATAAATATATATATATATATATATATATGTAGATATGTAGATATATAAATATATATATACATCTATATATATGTGTATATATATATATATATATATGCATATATTTATATATATATATATGCATATATTTATATATATATATATATGCATATATATATATATATATATATGCATATATATATATATATATATATGCATATATATATATATATATATACAGTATATGCATATGTAAGTATATTGATACATAGATATATAGGTATATAGATATATAGATATATGGTATATATATATATATATATATGTATATATATATATATATATATATACATACATTTATGATACATTCAATTGTTTCCCCCTAACATTGAATGGGTACCTAGGGTAACATAACAGTCCCTGTCAGATTCATCTTTTGACTTATGAATCGTGGACGAACCCCAATGCAATAACATTTCCAAAAAAAAAAAAAAAAAAAAAAGAAAAAAAAAATGCATTTTGCACGAGGAGATGGGACTCATTATCATAATATAATACAAAAATGTCAATGATAGAGTAAAGAGGACTGTTAAGCTATATGAGGAAGACGACAAAATAAAGTTTTATTCGATCTATTGCTTATAATTTCCACTCATTCTTAAAGAAATATTTTTTTCATTTATATTATAATGACCTGTGTTTTATAAATCTATTTTTCATACCAAACATAAGTGTTGATTAATAAAGCTTTTGCTTTAGATTTTTAAGCTTTCTTTTTATTTTTTTTATATATATTATAGTATACTACCAAAAATTATCATTCAATAAAGTTTTTGCTTTACATTTAAAAACTTTTTATTTTCTGAAATGCTCATTTATACTAACACTACTATTTCCTTTTTTCATAATTACAAATAGAAAAGGGGATTACTGTATAGTCCAAAAAAAAAAAATAATGCATTTTGAACGAGGAGATGGAACTCATAATTAGAAAAAATACACAATTTTCTATTTGTATTTTTCCATAATTAGAAAACAGAAAGGTGAATGACTGGCAATATTCTCCATGGCAATTTTCCCTACTGGCAATTTTCCGGCTGGCAATTTTCTGGCTGGCAATTTTCCGTGCACAATAATATCTATATATATATATATATATATATATATATACTACATTGGTCCCTTATCTCTGGTTACGGTTCATTTTCCGTTTGCCTACACATACACCGAATGGTCTGGCCTATTCTTTACATATTCTCCTCTGTCCTCATACACCTGACAACACAGAGATTACCAAACAATTCTTCTCTCAGTGGGTTAACTACTGCACTGTAATTGTTCAGTGGCCACATTCCTCTCGCTAAGGGTAGGAGAGATTCTTTAGCTATGGTAAGCAGCTCTTCTAGGAGAAGGACACTCCAAAATCAAACCATTGTTTTCTAGGCTTGGGTGGTGCCATAGCCTCTGTACCATGGCCTTCCACTGTTTTGGGTTAGAGTTCTCTTGCTTGAGGTTTCTTGGAAAACTTGCAGAATTCACTTACAACACTTTTGTACAGAAGTTATTCAATTTTTGTAATATTTATAGCCGTTAACATTCTTTCCCAAGTATTCATCGTATAAGATCCATCTGCAGTTAGAGAGAGAGAGAGAGAGAGAGAGAGAGAGAGAGAGAGAGAGAGAGAGAGTTATACATTGGTTGCTTATAAGTTCTGTGTAGCATTACTTGTGATTATCATTATTTTATTTTCAACTCATATGGAATAAACTACCACTGTTAATTTTCAAGTATATTTTTTGTTATGAAGCGAGATCATGAACTATTTAACGGTCAAAACAGTGTCCAGGGTGTGGACGTGGAGTTTTTGTAAATTATAACCGTATACCTGATTAGCCTGTATGTAAGTTTTGTGTTCTTTTGATATATGCTTGCAATTTACTGTAAATTTCTAGAGTTGTTGATTATATTATACTGTAACTTATTTACTTTTGTGCAAGAACTATAAGAATATTTCTTCATTTTTGTGCTTGAATGGATTGTTATATATCTATATTTTTTAAAAATTTGTTTTTACTAATCTTCTCCCTTTCTCTGTTTTGTTTCAGATGCTGTTCCTAGCCTTGGCCCTCGGTGCCAGTTATGCCCAGGTAAACACCAGACCTTTCGTTCCGGTAAGTTTGGTTCCAATAATGTTTTCTGATGCATCATGCACGATCTACTAACCCGTCTACTAGCGCCCAGTTGCATGATCTTTGGAAGAGAATGACTTTGAGTCTAACCAGGAAATTTCATGCAAGGCCAGACAGGGATTACTTAGGGATTTATAACGGGGAATTTCCTGGAAATAGTAGAAAATAAATAGAAAGCTAACCTTAAGTCATGATGATTTCCTCTGAGCTAGTGGAATGCGGACAAAATGCAATGGTGACTTAACTCAGCCTGGCTGAAAGGTTGCTGACTACAAGGTAGTAAAAAGTCATAGCTGAATGGAGACATTCATGGCATAATCGATTAGAAGCGCCGTTGGAAAGCTCACTGGATCTAGAGTGACTTAAAGATCTGGATTGTCCTAAAATTTTTTTTTTTTTTTTTTTTTTTTTTTTTTTTTTTTGTGGAAAATATGCAAATAATCAGATCTCTTGATAGTTATGTGACAAATGTGGGTATGATGGGAATCGAATAACAATTAGCGAAAAGGTTTTTATTAACGACACAAAGTGTGATTGGATAAAAATTCTAGAAATAGATCTATCGAAGTAGACCGTATACTGAGGACTGTTAATGTCACGTGATTAAGAAATTATGCAAATAATTTAATTCCCTTATAAAAACTGCAAAATTTTCTGGAATAACTAATTGGCTTTATATGAGAATTTACTAAGAAATAAAACCTAGGATCTTTTAAAGATATACTTACGCTTTGCTGTCATTATAAAAGCTTTTGTTAAATGTATGAAACTTTAATTTCTACCGAAACGGGAACTCGCTTTAAGAAATGGGCAAGTGCTGGCCGATTTGGCGTGTTTCTCTGTACGGCTAATGGGAGCTGGGGCATAATATTAACCTTATTATTATTATTATTATTATTATTATTATTATTATTATTATTATTATTATTAGCCAAGCTACAACCCTAGTTGGAAAAGCAAGATGCTATAAGCCCAAGGGCTCCAATAGGGAAAGGAAATAAGGAAATAAATAAATGATGAGAGCAAACTAACAATAGATCATTCTAAAAACAGTAACAACGTCAAAAGAAATATGTCATATATAAATTATTAATAACGTCAAAACAGATATGCCATATATACACTATAAAAAGACTCGTGTCAGCTTGGTCAACATAAAGATATTTGCTGCAACTTTGAACTTTTGAAGTTCTACTGATTCAACTACCCGATTAGGAAGATAATTTCACAATTTAGTCGTAGCTGGAATAAAACATCTAGAATACTGTGAAGTATTGAGCCTCTTGATGGAGAAGGCCTGGCTGTTAGAATTAACTGCCTGCCTAGTATTACGAACAGGATAGAATTGTCCAAGGAGATCTGAATGTAAAGGATGGTCAGAGTTATGAAAAATCTTATGCAACCTGCATAATAAACTAATTGAACGATGGTGCCAAAGATTAATATCAATATCAGGATTAAGAAATTTAATAGACCGTAAGTTTCTGTCCAACAAATTAAGATGAGAATCAGCAGCTGGAGACCAGAGAGGAGAACAATACTCAAAACAAGGTAGAATGAAAGAATTAAAACACTTCTTCAGAATATATTGATCACCGAAAATCTTGCAATACCTTCAATAAGCCAGTTTTTTTTGTGCAATTGAAGAAGACGCAGACCTAATGTGTTTCTCAAAAGTAAATTTGCTGTCGAGAATCACACCTGAAATTTTAAAGGTGCGTCCACCCGGTCGAACAGTGTTTGTCGGACAAACACTGTTGCCATATCTAAATTGAAAGAGAATGACGTCATTAACGTTGAAATGAGGGAAGTTGATATGGTAACAAACAGTGGTACCAGATGAAGCTGAATACCAGGATTTCTACTCCTTTTACCTGACAAAGACCGGAAGAAATGTCCGAAGCTGATGTCTGCTGGAATCTTTCTTATCTATGTGAGTGTTATAATCTGTACTCGAGAATCAAGTAGTAGTTATCAACTTCAAGTACGGTGCATCATAACCATAGTACACCATAAAATAAAAGCACAATTCACCAAATTAAATTATACCGCATGATTATTCCTGATCTTTTGAGAACAATGGAATGGTACATGGAAGGACTAGTTGCAAAGACGGAGTGAAAAGAGAAACTCAAATTGATTATGAATCAGACTTTAAAAAATATATACTGATGGGCCCAAGCGCTTTATACATTTTATCGGAGAACTTAAAACCTTTTATAACTAAGCAGGACACAAGTGATAGAGGAAGCTTTTTCCAGAAGCACGTCTAGAGGCATTACAGAAGCACATATGTCTTACTTAAAATGACCTATCAGTGAACCGAGGATGTTATTGTTAATAACGTGCAATGTATAGCCTATATTATTCCAAGAAATAACTAATGTTTGAGACTTCATACTTCGGATTATGTGTTATCTAAATCAAAATTGTTTCAGAGATAATCAAAATTTGTTTTCACTGTTCTCGTAGAGAGAGAGAGAGGGAGAGAGAGAGAGAGAGAGAGAGAGAGAGAGAGAGAGAGAGAGAGAGAGAGAGAGAGAGAGAGAGAGAGAGAGAATCACGTCTTTTCCTCACGCTCAAACACATCTTTGAGCAAATGAGACTTCGGTGTCCATAATGGAAACAGATTCAGTTATGCTATACTCTGATATCGAAACGTCATAATTTAGTTGTGCAAATGTCTTCTGTACCAACCTCCGACTTTTTTTTTTTTTATTTCTCCTAGTTGCGTAGCTCTTCCTTGTAATGACCCATTCTGGATTCCATATTCTTTTCGACTTGTAAACCAGTTACAGACATTCCACCTCCCGGAAGTTCTGACGTTACTTTATTTATTGCTGCTACACGTTTATTTCTGTCTTTGTTAACATTTGCTTTGATGTTTTATAAGCATGGGCTCTGCCAGTACTGTTGATTAGCAACTGAGCCTCTCTTCTATCTCAAAGTCAGCTTTCCCCCGTAACTGGATTACAACTAGCCATGTTTACAGGGAAAGTGATACCTAATATTCTAAAAGTTGAAGTTAATCTGGTAAACAAGTAGAACTCCGTCCATAGAGGACTGCCGCTCCGCCTCCGGAGAGTGTCTGAAGCTCGGACTCTACGAACACAGGCACAGTCCGTCACACCACTTAGTGCTCGTTATTGACGTCATTAACGCTTCTTTCACAATTTTAACTGGTAACAATTGTGTTCGACGAACACTGTTCGACCGTGTGGACGCACCTTTAGTTATACAAAATTAAAGAAACATTATCAATACTGAGATCCGGATGTTGAGGAGCCACCGTCCTTGACCTACTTACAATCCTACTTCAAGTTTTGTTAGGATTCAACTTCATACCCCATAATTTGCACCATGTACTAATTTTAGCTAGATTTCTACTAAGGGATTTACCAACCCCAGATCTTCATTCAGGGGATGGAATTGATGCAAAGAGAGTAGCATTATCTGCATATGCAACAAGCTTGTTTTCTAGGCCAAACCACGTGTCATGTGTATATAGTATGAGAAGTAATGGGTCAAGAACACTACCCTGTGGAACACTGGATATCACATTCCTATACTCACTATGGTGCCCATCAACAACAACTCTTTGAGATCTATTACTTAAAATATAAATAATATTGCTAAGAAACGACCCACCCACTCATTCTAAGATGCAGACTCCATTAGCATTGTCTAATATTCCAAGTCCTTTGTTTACTTTCGGGAGGTTGATGGTGGGTTACCGCGCAGGCGTTGTTCGGGATCGTTTGTTGGAGTTTTTATTTTTCTTGTATGAGGTATCACTAGCTGGCATTTTAAAACAAGTAAAAGTTTCCAAGTATTTAAACTGGATTTCCCGAAAGTTGTTTTACAACAGCCATTTATCTTGTCTCCTTGTCTTCAGTTTCATAAATGCTCTGTAGGATTGGCCCACATTTCGTGTGACACGGGCTCTTGCGTTGGAACTTGACAGCCTGTCAGTTTCACCAAGATAGTGTTACTAGAGTACATCTCCCCAAAGGGGCGTTCTAGCTATTTCTGTAATTTATTGAAGTTTTATTTATTTCGTAATTGACTATATGTATAAAACTCTCCATTTACTACCTAACTGTTATTGTTGATACTAAAAACTATCATCGAAATAATCACCAATTTAAGAGCCTGCCAATAAATATGGTCAGAAATACCTTAGATAACCAGTTGGAGAAATATATGATTTATGTACTTATAGGTTAAAGCATCACTAATTACCAAACTTTCAATCGCTCTCATTCACGTATCATCTATACCATGAATTTTCAACATCCTGTCTATTGCAAGTAAATTGTAATTTTGCATCCATATTCTTGATTAGCGACCCAGAATGTTGCAATAAACCTAGTTTGACCTGAATTCTATCCTTAGGAAGTACTAACTAGTTTTAGCTGGGTGAGAATTCACTACAAATTTAAGAATTATTGGAAATTCACCTGTAATTACTCCAACCTCTGATTGCTAAGACCAATAAACAACGTTTACTATTACTAGATCATGACGTTGGAAAACTAACAAAGGGAACGATCTTGTAAGTTCCAATAAGATATGGGCAAAATCACTTTTTTTCTTTTATAAAATCCTCTTTTATAAGTAGAAATTTCAAACTTGTTGCAAATGTTTTTATGTTGAACAGGTTGACATAAGTCTTATTTTATAATTTATATAAAAAAGACCCATTTTATTTCAATTATTCATTACCTTTTTAGGTTTATAGCATCCTGCTTTCCCAACTAGTGTTGTAGCTTAGCTAGTAAAGAAATAATAATAATAATGCTTCTGTCTGACTAACTTTATCGCTCTTTGAATTTGTTTATGCTACTCAGGACCCTCTAAGTGGGTCCTGATGCTACTAATGTTGAACAAGAATAAAAGATTAATAAACCTTCAGAATTCTTACTGGCAAAGATTAGTATGAAATAATCTAACCAGTGGATAGTTCACGTGTTTGTTTGTTTACTTCTAGGTGGTTGGGTTTCTTATAGAGTCTGGGTGAAAGAAGATTTTGAGGCTTGAATGTTTTCTTCTTAGTTTTGAGCAAGGTCTCATGATACTGAAAGCAAATAACATAATCATTATCATTAATCCTTAACAAATTTATTGACTTTACTGACTCCCTATTCCTTGTAGTGGCTTCTACGTATAACTAATTTCTAATTTGTAAGATTATACAGTAGCTAACGAGGCCTAAGTGGTAACAGTTTCTTGCATCTCAATTCTCTTTCTTCAGACTTCTCTAAAGTAGTCACTTCATGGAACGAACCTAAGTTATTTGTTAACATAGCTTTGGAATAGATTGCTGCCTGGCTCTTCGTGTAGTGGTTGAGCTTCGTAAATCCTAAGTTATTCACAGCTTTCGTGTACTTATGCTTGATAATATCCGTTCCACAATATATGAAACCAAGCTTTTGAATACATGCAGATGTGCATTACTCAAGGTCTGATGTAGGTCTCACAGTGTTTGTCATTTTAATAGAGCGGATTTCAGTGGCAGCGAAGGCCTCAGTGTTGCCGCGGGTTCCAACCTCCGCGCTTCTTCCAGGTTTGATCTCATTTCCAGCTGCACGGAGACCGTAGAGTGTCTGCTCTTTAATGATGCTGTAGTGGAGGGATATTCGCATACAATTCATGCATCCATTGCTTTACAGATGGATTCTTACTGGTGATGCTTCTCTTGGCAGATTGTTCAAATAGTTAGATTAACCCTGATCGACTTGTTCTATAATAATATTTATTTTTTTAAGGAGGCGCTTTTGCACAAACTCGTGGGGGTGCCCTTTTAGCTCGGAAAAGTTTCCTGTTAGCTGATTGGTTGGACAAGATAATTCTAACCAATCAGCTATTAGGAAACTTTTCCGAGTTAAAAGGGCACCCCTGCGAGTCGGTGCAAATGAGCCCCACTAAAACTAATTGAATATAGTCAGTAGCTCAAAGGACATTGGACAAGACAAAGGCGTCATAAATCTTATTGGGAAACTGAAATTTCAACCTCGGCGCTTTTTTAACAACTTACTTAGAGGAATCAATGAAGAAACATGAATCATCTGACATGACCGAAAACTAGAGCTCATTTACTGATTTCGTCTCACAAGTAATAATGAACTGAAGGACGGACAGATTATTATTATTATTATTATTATTATTATTATTATTATTATTATTATTAGCTAAGCTAATAATGAACTAAATGACAGAGTATTATTATTATTATTATTATTATTATTATTATTATTATTATTATTAGCTAAGCTAATAATGAACTAAACAACACAGATTATTATTATTATTATTATTATTATTATTATTATTATTATTATTATTATTATTATTATTATTATTATTACCTATTAAGCTACAACCATAGTTGGAAAAGCAGGATACTATAAGCCCAGGAGCTCCAACGGGGAAAATAGCCGAGTGAGGAAAAGTAACAGGGAAAAATAAATTTTTCAAGAAGAGTAACAACAGAAAAATAAATATCTCCTAAATAAACTATAGAAACTTTAACAACACAAGAGGAAGAGAGACAAGACAGAACAGCGTACCGGAGTGTACCCTCAAGCTAGAGAACTCTAACCCAAGACAGTGGAAGACCATGGTATGGAGGCTATGTCATTACACAATACTAGAGAACAATGGTTTGATTTTGGAGTGTCCTCCTAGAAAAGCTGCTTACCATAGCTAAAACGTCTCTTCTACCCTTACCTAGAGGAAAGTAGCCACTGAAAAATTACAGTGCAGTAATTAGCCCCTTGAGCGAAGAAGGGGTTGGTAATTTCAGTGTTGTCACGTGTATGAGGAAAGATGATAATCTGTAAAGAATAGGCCAGACTGTTCGTTGTATGTGTAGGTAACGAATAAATGAGCCGTAACCAGAGAGAGGGATCCAATGCATTAATCTCTGGCCAGTCCAACGATCCAATAACTCTCTAGTGGTAGTATCTTAACGGTTGGCTGGTGCCCTGGCCAACCTACCAGTGAAGAAAGGAAATAAGGAAATAAAGAAACAATATATGGGCAGTAATGAATTAAAGATATCTGTGTTGACTGTAGTCTTCCATTATATGACTTTAATAGACAATGATACTGAAGTTGCCAGTTTCAAGAACAGGAACAACAGGTTGTTCTCATTAAAATTTTCAGCAAGATTTTATTTCAATAAAAGCTTACCATAATTCATTTTCTAATAACTTAATCACTCGAACAGCTGTCTGCTAACCCTTACACTGTCAATACTTCCATTAACCCTTTGAAAACTGTTATTTGATCTAGCAATTGATAGTTTTAAATCTAACAATCAAAAGGCTACCAATTTGGATATTATCATTAATAGTGAAAATCTTACAAAAAAAATCCTGATTATTAAAGTAGGATAAAGCATGATACTTAATATATCTAATACAATGAACTAAACTGAATGGTTAAAAACCTCCCAGTAGTTAGTAGAGACTTGTATTCATACTGAGAGCAATAGCAACTTTTTAAGGAAATTTACAGTATGTAGATATGGAAAAAACATCATGAACATTAAAATATATCAATTTGCTCTTAATTCGCTTATTATTTTAGCAAATTTTTAATTAGTACTGTTAGATAAGTAATAAGCGTCATGAAATGTCCATATTTCTTGTATTTCATGAAGTCACTATTGGCAGCAAGTGTGGCCCTGAAAATTCAGTTTAATATCTTTGGTAAATTACTGATATGTTATTACGAAACAAGCTAAAGAACGCAAGCTCTACCTGTCTCTTCAGACTATTTCTGAAGGAATAATCATAACATTGGAGGTGTTTCCCTGGCCCTCTGCTCATAGGCAATATTTCTGATATATTTGATCACATTGCCACAGGATCCATCGGGGAGCGAGATCGCCTTCCACGGAGAACCTGGCTCTCCTGTGGCAGCAGTCAACCGTTTTGTCGAAGCTCCTCCTTTGCCCCTCAGGGTCTTGGATAAGCCCAGCTGCACCGCGGGCTCGGCTGATCCCTCAGCCCCGTGTGAACAAGACCCGGAATACAACAACAACGTCAGGTAAAGTCAAGGGTTTTTGTTTTTTCTGATTGATTCCCCTCTTGCTGTGATTCCCTCATAACGTTTTTCTGCTTGATTCCCCTCTTGCTGGGATTCCCTCATATGGTTTTTCTGCTTGATTCCCCTGTTGCTGTGATTCGCTAATATTGGTTTTCTGCTTGATTCCCCTCTTGCTGTGATTCCCTTATATCCTTTTTCTCCTTGATTCCATCTTGCTGTGATTCCCTCATATTGTTTTTCTGCTTGATTCCCCTCTTGCTGTGATTCCCTCATATTGGTTTTTATGCTTGATTCCCCTCTTGCTGTTATTCCCTCATATTGTTTTTATGCTTGATTCCCCTCTTGCCGTGATTCCCTCATATTGTTTTTCTGCTTGATTCCCCTCTTGCTGTGATTTCCTCATATTGGTTTTTATGCTTGATTCTCCTCTTGCTGTGATTCTCTCATATTGTTTTTCTGCTTGATTCCCTTATTGCTGTGATTTGCTAATATTGTTTTTTGAGCTCAAGCCATGTCGTCCTAATGGAAGGTTCCTATAAGTAGATTCTTAAGGGATATTTGACTACAGTGATATTCCCAGAGAATTTACCTTTAGGTCTCCAGAATTCTAACTCCTGGCGCGAATATCCTTAAAATTTCTCTTATGGATATCGCATAATATCAGGGGACGTATATCTTGATACGACACATAGCAATCTTCACCCCGAATAGCGAAAATAGAAGGGGAGCCGTTATCAAGGTTACCCTTTCTCCCATACTACTATTGAGTATCTGGATGGCGCCATATCCAAGATGGCGGTTATCTATATTTTTGTAGAGAGTTCGCACGGTGGTGTTCCCTGTTGATCTAACCTTTTTGAACGTCTTTTCGAGGATTATTATGCAATCTCCAGCCTCTTTTGCCTCTGGAAAGTTGAGTATTAATTCTTTACAATGTATAGTTTTTAGCTCCTGTTCCACGGTGAAATTAGAGTAATTTATTGTGTTAGGAGCTAAGCCTGTTACCGGAGGCGCCATGGGCGCTATCGTTCATTATGCATGAGTTATTTAGTTATCTGAACGATTCCCAGTTGTAATAGCATTAATAATTTATGAAAGCTATTTAGGCACAATTATAATAGTAAAGATATTTATTTTATGCATAATTTCCTCTTCCTTTTGTCAATCGTATACATTAGAGTTTCGGTGATTTAGGTAACCGAGATCTCGCCTTGCTTAGGCTAGCTAGCCTAGGCGTTGTAGTATACTTTCAGACTTTATCCCCGTTTACCCTCGTGTATCGTTTTATTAATTCAATGGGAGATAGTACATCTCCTAGAATTATATAACTCGATACTTGTCTCCTGTGGAAAATTAAGGGTAATCCCTCTTTCCCTCTGAGTGCAGCCATAGGCTACAACCCTATCTTGGTCTTGCCATGGAGTTGACACTCCAGCTTGACTAGGCTAGTGTTTTCTGTCTCTTTCCCTGGCCGGCAGATAGCCAACATTGGATTTCTGACAGAACCTCAGAGTATTCAGTCTTTTGCCGGTGGCCGGCCGGCAGGGTGAGTAGTCACTCCCTTGCCGGCCTCAGCCGCCAACATAGGAGGCTAGACCTCCCTAGGCCACACTTGAAGTGGTTGTATGATGCCGCCACCTTCTCCCCTGCGGTCTAGAAGACTAGTCCTGGGCTCGCAGACCCTAGGCTGAAGAATAAACTTTCTTCTGCCGCCTAGGATGGTGCCGGCACTGAAACGATGTTTCTCCCATGTTGAGAGGGGGCAGCAAGCCTGCCGCCCCCCCCCCTAACTCTATTGGCAGAACCTAGGTTGAAGAATAGATATTCTTCTGCCGCCTAGGACGGCGCCGATATTGAAACAGTTTCTTCGTTGTGTGGTAGCACCGGCAACCCTGTCGCCTCCTTCCACACTTCATACAGGACCCTTTTCCCTACCCCCTCTGTCCTTTAGCGATGTCTTAGACATCACATTCCTTGTGGCTGTCGTTCTGCAATCTCACCGCTTGCTGGCGGGTTGCGGGGCCGGCCGGGCTCCTACTTAGCAGCTGCTTAGCCACTCAGTCTTTCCCTTACGGACATAGGATCCGGGAAGGTTGTCCCGGCTATGGCGGCTGCCGGTGGGAGACCCCTCTGCCGCTGAAGGTTCTTCAGTCCTCTCTTGGACTGCCATCCACAGTCCTGTACGGTCTTGGTGGTGGGATGGATGCCTGAATGGTGCATTCTCCCCTTCCATTTGAACCTTCCTTCCGAAGGAAAGCAGTAAGTTTTTATACTTACATCCTTATTTAGTGTAAACATACATTGTAATAAGGCAGTCCTTCACTCCATGCTTTCTCTCTCTCTCTATCAGCTAGTGCCGCATGCTGCCGGGCTGGCGCCGTCAGGTACTTACTCAGTCGGCGGCATACCGACTGTACCGGTGCTGCCGGGTACAAACCTGCCGGCTATGTACCGGCCGGACTGTGCCGCCAGGGACTAGCTGCCGGAAATATGCATGATGAATTACAGTATATGATTTTACAGTAGCCAGTATATTTGTAGTAGAGTATATACTGCAGATAGAAAACTATTGTATATATTATACAGTAGTTATTTTCCAGCATATCTTGTGTATCCTTGCCCAGTCTTTTGCTGAGACCAATCCTTTATTGAAAGAATAGAATTCCTTCAATACTCTGATTAGAAATCAGTAGACAATTTATCCTACAATATTAAATATTTACAAGGGTCAGTGTTAGTACACCTTCTATCCCTGAAGGTTAGAACCCTTATCTTTGAGCTTCCCTGATCAAGAAGCTCTATAGTTTTAATATTGGAAAGGAATTGGCTGGGAGGGATACGCAAGTATATGTCTTTTCTAATTTCTAGTCCAGTCGGCAACATGCCGGCTGGACCGTGCTGCCAGGTGCTAGCCATGCCGGCAACACACTGGCTGAACTACAGTATATGATTATACAGTAGCTAGTATATTTGCAATATAGTATGTACTGCAAACAGACAACTATAGTATTATTATACAGCAGTTAATTTCTAACAAAATATTGTGTACCCTTGTACAGGCTTTTGCTGTGACCAAACCTATATTGAAAGAATAGAATTCCTTCAATACTCTGATTGGAAATCAGTTAATACTTACCCCACAATATTAAATAATTAGAAGGGCAGTGGCAGTGTACACTACTTTTTTCCCTAAGGGTTAGAACCCTTCTCTTTCGAGTTGCCCTGATAAAGGAAACTCTTTATCTTTAATATTGGGGGGGAGGTTACTGCAATTGGCTTGGAGGGGTACACAAGTATGTGTCTTACCCTATTTCTTTCTAGCTTATTATCCTAAGCTATAATGATTAAAATATGAATAATTTCATATCTGTTTATCATGTGAAATAAACAATCGTATACTCATTTTGTTTTCCTTTCTTTACAGGAGGAACCCCAGATGACATGTGATGCGATCTTCTGCAAACTCAGGAGTAAGTATTTCTACGGTCATACAGCATGCAGGGCTCATGCCCCCTGCACCATTATTACCGAATCCCTGCAATGATAGGACCACCAAGTCTGCAATATCAGCCGGACCTTAGTGACCGAAGATTTTGATGACCCCAAGTCAACGGAGTCTAGGGATGCGGCACGTAAAAAGCTACGCAAATGGGTAAGAGGGTTCCAGAAGAACTTTACGAGACCATACCTACCTAATGATAGAATGCGTAGTTTACTGTTTCCGAAAGCGAGTAGTGAAATGGTTATACCCCAAGGACGACTCGCACCTTTCTGCGTCCAGATTGCCATCAAGATGGATGGTAGGGAGGCACCTCTGGGAGAAGATGACGATGTTGTGTCGGAATTCCTTCCGTCTGTGCCAGCCTTGGAGCTGTTACCCTCGATGTCTTCACCTTCTACCCCTCCATTGGACAACACGAGCCAGGCGCTGGTCCATTTCACGGATTTAATGGAGAACATTCGCAAACGAGGCAAAACTAGGGAAGCAAAATTCAAGAGAGGTCAGTGAAGCTCCACTTATCGCCTCCCGAGGGTCATTCAAGCGACCCACAGACCAAGACCTTCCGACCTGCTCCAAAACCAATCCCTGGAGGGATGCGGAGCTTATGCAGAGTTTGAACGGCAAACTCTACATCTCGGAGAAGATGGGAGCTGTCCCCTTAGATGACATCCAGTTTTGGCCAAGCTTTAACGCTTTCTCTGATTGCTTCATTCGAATAAAGCATGAACCAATGTCAAAAGAGGAGACAGAACTGGAGGAAGTCATGGTTTTCGACCACAATAAGGCACAGTCTCTCTTGTAAAATAGCCTGAGAAAGGCGGGTAATTCGGTGTCGAAAGTGTCCGCCTTGAGCAAGAAACACCCTACCTTTCTTGCTCCTGCTTCAATAGCATTCCCCTTTACGTGGAAGGCATTTAAATTTGTTGCCAAGACAGTGGAGGCAGGCAAACCATGCCCTGCACTTGAGGAGTGCAGGCCTCTGTCACTAGCCTTTCCCATGCAGGAGAAGGAATGGAAGGAAGTCCACCTAACCTTCTCAGTAAGGAAACTGGACACAGACATCGCTGGATGACAGTTTAGCGAGGATCTCCCTAAACTTTGAGTTTCTCTTGTGCAAGGAACAAGAGACGAAGGAGAGACTTGCGGCCTCTTTATCCCTACAAAACTGCATAGAGATGTGTGCAGGCCAACAAAGTACCCCAGACATGTTCACGGTCCTGGCCAAAATGCATATGGCCACCCTAGTAAAGGACCTGTATGCTTTCATGAAAGCTAGGAGAGCCTGTAGAGAGTTCGTGTTCGCTGCCGCAACAGTGAAACATGAACCCAGGAAGCTGATATCTTCTAACATCTGGGGTAAAGACCTCTTCCTGAACGAAGTAGTCAAAGAGGTAGTCGAGAAAGCCATCATGGAGAATAGGAACCTTCTCTAGAAATGGGGCATCTCTTCCAAAAGGAAGTCTTCCCCGGATGCGGGTCCCCAACCTAAAAGGAAGACAAAGAAGTTTAGACTTCACCCTCGGCCTGCTCAACAACATCCCACAGTTACTATGACCTCGGTGCCCCAAGCGGTGGCCCAAACACAGACCACCTTCCAAGTGGTACCTCAACAGCTGGTTCCCCAGTCACCAGCATTCAAACCCGGGTTTGAGAGGCAGACCTCTGCCTTTCGGTTGAAAGGTAAAGGATCCAGATGGGGCTCATCTAGACATCCCTAAAGAGGTAAGGGAGGATGCGGTCGAGAAGGTAAACCCTCCGATCAATCGAAGCAAGAAGACGCTTCTGGTAGGAGGGAGGCTCCAACAACATCAGGATCGTTGGACCTTCGACCCCTGGGCCCACGGCCTAATCAAGATTGCACTAGGATGGAAACGGAACAAGTCTCCACCATAATTTCCTCTATTCTTCCAACACTCTGCACCTGTATTAAAAGAATATACCCTATAGCTCTTGAGCATACAGGTTATAAGGAAAGCAAAGTCCATCAAATTCCAGGGATGGCCGTTTTGTGTTCCCATGAAGGACTCAAGAAAACTCAGAGTCATTCTGAATTTGTCGCCACTCAACAAGTTCATAAAAAACAGCAAGTTTAGGATGTGAATCCTTCAACACATAAGGACCCTGTTGCAAAAAGGGGCGTTCACAGTCTCGATAGACCTGACAGATGCCTATTGGCACTTTCTAGTCAGTCGCCCCCTCTCCTCCTACCTAGGATTCAAGTTACAGAGGATAAAGTATGTACTAGGAGCCATACCCTTCGGACTAAACTTATTCTCAAGTATCTTCATGAAACTTGCAGACGCAGTTGTGCAACAACTATGCCTAGAAGGTGTTCAGGTAGCAGCGTACCTGGACAACTGGCTGGTGCGGGCAGCATCCGAAACGGCTTGTCTGCAAGTATCCAAAGAAGTGATCCAGTTCCTGGAACATCCGGGATGCATGATCGACTTCAAGAAGTCTCGACTCTCTCCAGCTCAAGGGTTTCAATGGCTGGAAAGCCATTGGAACCTAAGGTCACATTGTCTCTCCATTCCCTCAGGGAAGAGGAGGGAGATAGCAGGGTCTGTCAAGAGACTACTGTAATCCAACAGGATTTCAAGACGTCAGCAGGAGAGAGTACTGGGCTCTCTCCAGTTCGCAGCAATAACAGACCCAGTGCTAAGAGCACAGTTGAAAGATGCGTCAGGAGGCTGGAGAAGATACGCATCAAACACTTGAAGAGATCTAAAATGACCGATACCGGCCTTACTTCGATCACTTCTCAACCCATGGTCGAAGGGCAAGAGCCTAATGAGGACCGTGCCCTCGCAACCACCTCTGCCGTCGATGACCGTCCACATGGATGCCTCGACGGAAGATCGGAGAGTTCACTCCCATCAAAGAAAAGTCCAAGGTACTTGGTCTTCTCTGTTCAAGGCCTTTCTCATCAATATTTTGAAAGCCATTACAGTCCTCTTGACACTG
This sequence comes from Palaemon carinicauda, assembly GCF_036898095.1. Taxonomy (NCBI): domain Eukaryota; kingdom Metazoa; phylum Arthropoda; class Malacostraca; order Decapoda; family Palaemonidae; genus Palaemon; species Palaemon carinicauda. The sequence goes on from NC_090729.1 coordinate 156,094,928, forward strand.
GGAAAACTCTCCCTTCACAGATCAGTCCTCATCAGGCTGATCTTGGACAGCGAAGTGATAGTGAGATGTCTGAACCGACAAGGCTCGAGATCGTCCCATATAATCCATGTGATATTAGCCATCCTTTGTCTAGAGAGATGGCACCTATCAGCAGTTCACTTACAAAGGATCCGCAATGTGACAGCGGATGCTCTATTCAGGCTCAAGCAGATAGTCAGAATGATCCACAGACGCAGACTCATTCTCCTCCACCTTGGAACAAGTCCCAGAACTGCAGATCAACCTCTTCACGACGAGCGACATCGGGAAACTGCTTCGATATGTAGCCCAATACGAGGACCCTCTAGAGCAGTGTTTCTTAAACGTTTTTGTGCAGCGGACCCCTTTTATTAAAATTACTCATGTAGCGGACCCTTTATTATAATTTTCCTCTTGAGTTTGAAAGTGTTTGCAGGTCATAATATACTGAAATTACAACTGAATTATTTATTAATGACTTATTTTCAACATAAATGTTTATATTTTGCTTAACGTAATTTCCACAACATTGATAATTTTGCATACAAATTTTCATGAACTTAACAGCAACGCTTCCTCCTCATATCTCACAACTATACTTAATGCGATGAATGATACTGTTTTTGCTGCCTCACTACTGCTGGAATATCTGGCTCCAGTCTGCTGAGTTTCAGTCGCATGTCGGGTTCGACATTGGTTCGGTTGCGCTTCTTCGTTTTAAGATCAACCAGTGTAGAAAATACAATTTCACAGTTGTACGTTGTTGGGAACAGCATCAAGTGTTTCAAAGCAATTTCTGCAAGTCCAGGGTACTCTGGCTGGACTTGAGCCCAAAAATTGGCCAAACTTCTTTCCCTGAATAGGGTCTTCGGTGTCCCACTTGTTGCAATCTCGACAAGATTATCAGCCTCTTATGATGACAGGTTGGAAAAATCACTTTTCTATGTCTACTTTATCTGTAACAAATGGATTTCTAATCCCATCAAAGCTTGGGTCTGGTTCTTCAAAATATTTTCCTAACTCTGAGTGAAGGCCTTGCAGATGGGCTTTGAAAGCTTGTGTTGTGTCACCATCTAGCTCTTCCTTGGAAGTAAGCAGGAAATCTGCTAATGAAGGAAAAGACTCAAAATCTTTGCTGTCAATGCGGCCGCACCACAAGTCCAGCTTCATTCGTGTTGCCTGTATTTTGTCCTGCACTTTAAGATGGTAGTATCTTTTCCTTGCAAAGACAGATTCAATCCGTTTAGTGTACTGAAAATATCAGACGGGTATGCCAGTTTTGTGAGCCACTGGGTGTCATGCATTCGATTATATTCCTTATGTCTGGACTCGAAATGTCTTCTGAGCTTTGAGGGTTTCATAGCCTCATTAGTTAATGTTTCATAGCACAAAACACACTGTGTGATAGGATCCTCACTGTTGCCTTGCCAAAAAAAATCCAAGTTTCAAGTAATCACTGCAGTATTTACGCTTCTTTTTGGCTGTTTCTTGGTGTGTTTGCTTGTGCCCTACAGTGGTAACCGAGGCATCTGTACTGCTTTGGTTTGTGTCAGCGGTGTTCCCTTCGTCCATGGCATCTGTGCCTGCCTCCAGTAGCTTGAGCTGAGTTGCACTGTTAGCATCGTTTCTTTCTTCTTTAAGGCCAGTGCTGTCTTGGTTGTTGTTCTGGAATTCAGTTTTTTTCTTTGTAAGTGAGCCTGTCTTGAGCCACAGATCCATTATCCTGATGCTAAAAAGTAAGCTAGGCTGTCTTCTGATGTTTATCCTGCAAGTAACTTGGTGAGGTCACGAGGTCTAGTATTCGAAATTCTAATCTCAAAAAGGTAGGTAATAACGTTTAACAAATGGCATATAAAAAATCAGTATGTTGTCATAAATATCCAGATGATTTTCTTACCTACAAAGAGGAGCACAAGCAACTGCCGTGTGTTCCTCACAGCAGCCTTAACGTCAACTGATATGTGGCGGGCGGCCGCACCACCGGGCATCAGTCAGTACAATGTTGACAAATCATAAACACCACTGCCTTCTATAAAGTTGTTTTTTTGTGTGTGTCTTTTTCGGAATTTCGTTGAGGATTTCCCCCCAAGGGAGGAAGGCGGCATTACTTAAATTACTTCCATCCCAATGTGACTTAGCCACTGTAAAAAGCCATCAGGATTTGGTGCTACAAAAATAGGAATTTAGGACGTTTTGGCCGAAAATTTGACTGAAATCGATATTAAAAATTATCCTGCGGACCCCTTGGAATATTCCACGGACCCCTGGGGGTCCGCGGACCACACTTTAAGGAACACTGCTCTAGAGGAGATAACGGACGCCATGTCCCTAGTTTGGAACGAATGGACCCGGAAATTCCTGCTCCTGCCATCCAATCTCCTGCTGAAGGTCCTCAACAAGCAGAGATCCTTCCCGGGAACGACAGTTCTAGTAGCCCCCAAGTGGCCCAAGAGCAGCTGGTTCCCTCTAATGATGGAACTGAGGCTGAGGCTGGTCCTTGTACCGAACCCAGTACTATCTCAACGGGTTCAGAAGTCAACTGTCTTGGCTTCATCACAGAGAACCCAAAACCTTCATTTCATAATTTTCTAGCCCTAGCGGTCAAGAAAAGATTTGGGATCTAAAAAGGCAGTATAGACTTCTTAGAAGAATACAAGTCTAAGTCAACTAGAAGACAATATGAATAGTCTTGGAAAAAGTGGGTTGCTTTTGTTAAAGCAAAAGGACCGAAAGAGATTTCAATAGACTTCTGTCTGTCCTTCTTTATCCACCTTCATAAACAAGGTCTGGCAGCCAACACGATAACTACGTGCAAGTCAGCCCTGACTAGACCACTTCTATACGCCTTTCAAGTGGACCTGACGAACGAAATCTTTAACAAGATCCCGAAGGCATGCGCTAGACTTAGGCCTGCAGGTCCTCCGAAGCCCATTTAATGGTCCTTGGACAAGGTCCTACATTATGCTTCATCTGTGAACAATGAAGATTGTTCTCTCAAGGATCTAACCCAGAAGGTTATTTTTCTGTTTGCTATAGCCTCAGGGGCTAGAGTTAGTGAAATAGTAGCCCTATCAAGAAATGAGGGCCACATTCAGTTCACAGAAGTGGAAGAACTGAATTTCTTTCCTGATCCAGCCTTTCTTGCCAAGAACGAGCTACCCACTAAAAGATGGGGTCCCTGGAGAATCTGCCCTCTGAAGGAAGATGTCTCTCTATGTCCAGTAGAGTGTCTAAAGTTCTATCTTCGTAGAACTTCAGACTTCAGGGGAGGACAGTTCTTCAAAGGAGAAACTTCAGGATCAAACTTGACCCTAAAACAACAAAGGGCAAAACTCACCTACTTCATTCGCAGAGTGGATCCTAACAGTACACCCGCAGGTCATAATCCGAGAAAAATTGCTTCATCACTGAACTTTTTTCAGTATATGGACTTTGAGCGTCTTCGCTCATATATTGGATGGAAATCATCCAGAGTGTTCTACAAACACTACGCAAATCAAGTCCACGAATTGAAGCATTATGCGGTGGTGGCAGGTAGTGTATTAAAACCTGTCGTCTAGTGCTGCGATGAACAGTAAATTGACTGGGACTATCAATTAGGGTGAAAAGGTGTTGACACTTCCAGTGCGATACCTTTTAAGTGAGTGTCACCATGGTGACACTAAGACTGTTCAAAATCTCAGGTGTGGAATTATACAGATAACACTTGTGCCGTGTGTACATAGTACACAGTGTTGGTAGTATATAACATTTACAGAAATTATATTGTGAAAATTTTTAAAAAAATTTCAATTTTAGAGTGGCACTCATCATTTCTTCCCTTTCAGGAAGGATAATATTTTCTGTATACGTTGCATGTATAATTCCCTTAACATGTTACATTCGTTACACCCATTATTCCATTTAGTCATTTATTCGAAATAAATGTCTATTAGTGTGTAATTGCGTCCTATTTCGCCCTGCACTCAGCACAATAGAAATGCCAGAGTTCTCTTACTTATTTAATAACGTAACCCTCATATTATTGTATGCTTACAAAAAATGGATATAGTGGACACTGAATTGTTCCGACAATATATACAAACCGTGACACCCTTTGTATATCTAGTGGATACTTATGTTTGTACATACAATACATGCTAACCTTGAGGCCCCTCTGGCTGTGATTCCCTCATTGTTTTTTTACTTGATTCCCCTTCTGCTGTGATTCCGTCATATTGTTTTTCTGTTCGATTTCTCTCTGGCTATGATTCCCTTATATTGTTTTTCTGCATGATTCCCCTCTTGCTGTGATTCCCTCATATTGTTTTTTGCTTGATTTCCCTTTTACTGTGATTCCTTCATATTGTTTTTCTGCTTGATTCCCCTCTTGCTGTGATTCATTCGTATTGTTTTTCTGCTTGATTCGCCTCTTGCTGCGATTCCCTCATATTGTTTTCCTGTTTAATTTCCCTCTGGCTGTGATTCTATCATATTGTTTTTCCCCTTAATTCCCAACTTGCTGTGATTCCCTCATATTGTTTTTCCGCTTGATTCTCCTCTAGTTATGGTTCCCTCATATTGTTTTTCTGCTTGATTCACCTCTGGCTGTGATTCCCACATATGGTTTTTCCCCCTGATTCTGCTCTTGCTGTGATTCCCTCATATTGTTTTTCTGCTTGATTTCCCTCTGGCATCGATTCCCTCATATTGTTTTTCTGCTTGATTCCCTTCTTGCTGTGATTCCCTCATATTGTTTTTCTGCTTGATTCCCCTCTGGCTATGATTCCCTCATATTGTTTTTCTCCTTGAATCCCCTCTTTCTGTTATTCTCTCATATTGTTTTTCTGCTTGATTCCCCTCTTGCTGTGATTCCCTCATATTGGTTTTCTGCTTGATTCCCCTCTTGCTGTGTTTCCCTCATATTTTTTTTCTGCTCGATTCTCCTCCTGTTGTGATTCGCTAGAATTGTTTTTCTGCTTGATATCCCTCTTGCTGTGATTCCCTCATATTGTTTTTCTGCTTGATTCCCATCTTTCTGTGATTCCCTCATATTGTTTTTCTGCTTAATTTCCCTTTTGCTGTGATTCCCTCATATAATTTTTATGCTTGATTCCCCTCCTGCTGTGATTCCCTCATATTGTTTTTCTGCTTAATTCCCCTGTTGCTGTGATTTGCTAATATTGTTTTTCTGCTTGATTGCTCTCTTTCTGTGATTCCCTCATATTGTTTTTCTGCTTGATTCCCCTCATGCTGTGATTTCCTTGTATTGTTTTTCTGCTTGATTCCCCTCTTGCTGTGATTCGCTAATAATGTTTTTTCTGCTTGATTCCCCTCTTGCTGTGATTCCCTCATACTGTTTTTCAGCTTGATTCCCGTCCTGATGTGATTCCCTCATATTGTTTTTCTGCTTAATTCCCCTGTTGCTGTGATTCGCTAATATTGTTTTTCTGCTTGATTGCTCTCTTTCTGTGATTCCCTCATATTGTTTTTCTGCTTGATTCCCCTCATGCTGTGATTTCCTTGTATTGTTTTTCTGCTTGATTCCCCTGTTGCTGTGATTCGCTAATAATGTTTTTTTTTTCTGCTTGATTCCCCTCTTGCTGTGATTCCCTCATACTGTTTTTCAGCTTGATTCCCCTCCTGATGTGATTCCCTCATATTGTGTTTTTGCTTGATTTCCCTCTTGCTGTGATTCTCTCATATTGTTTTTCTGCTTGATTCCCCATTTGCTGTGATTCACTAATATTGTTTTTCTGCTTAATATCCCTCTTGATGTGATTCCCTCATATTGTTTTTCTGCTTGATTCCCATGTTGCTATGATTTCCTTCTGTTTTTTTTCTGCCTGATTTCCATCTTGCTGTTATTCCTTTATAATGTGTTTTCTCCTTTTTTTTCCCTCTTGCTTTGATTCCCTCATATTGTTTTTCTGCTTGATTCCTCTCTTGCTGTGATTCCTTAATATAATTTTCTGCTTGATTCCCATCTTGCTGTGATTCCCTCATATTTTTTTCCTGCTTGATTTCCATTTTCGTGTGATTCCTTCATATTTTTTTCTCCTTGATTTCCCTCTTGCTGTGATTTCCTCATATTGTTTTTCTGCTTGATTCCCCTCTTGCTGTGATTCCCTCATATTGTTTTTCTGCTTGATTCCCCTCTTGCTGTGATTCCCTCATATTGTTTTTCTGCTTGATTCCCCTCTTGCTGTGATTCCCTCATATTGTTTTTCTGCTTGATACCCTTCTTGCTGTGATTCCCTCATATTGTTTTTCTGCTTGATTCCCCTCTTGCTGTGATTCCCTCATATTGTTTTTCTGCTTGAATCCCCACTTGCTGTGATTCCCTCATATTGTTTTTCTGCTTGAATCCCCACTTGCTCTGATTTCCTCAAATTGTTTTTCTCCTTGATTTCCCTCTTGCTGTGATTTCCTCATATTGTTTTTCTGCTTGATTCCCCTCTTGCTTTGATTCCCTCATATTTTTTTCTGTTTGATTCCTCTCTTGCTGTGATTCCTTAATATCGTTTTCTGCTTGATTCCCCTCTTGCTGTGATTCCCTCATATTGTTTTTCTGCTTCATTCCCATCCTGCCGTGATTCCCTCATATTGTTTTTTGCTTGATTTTGCTTTTGCTGTGATTCCCTCATATTGTTTTTCTGCTTGATTTCCCCCTTTCTGTGATTCCCTCATTATTTTTCTGCTTGATTCCCCTCTCGCTGTGATTCTCTAATATTGTTTTTCCTACTTGATTCCCCTCTTGCTGTGATTCCCTCATATTGTTTTTCTGCTGGATTTCCCTCTTGCTGTGATTCCCTCATATTGTTTTTCTGCTTGATTCCCCTCCTGCTGTGATTCTCTCATATTGTTTTTCTGCGTGATTCCTCTATTGTTTTGATTCCCTCATAATGTTTTTCTGCTTTATTTCCTCTTTGCTGTGATTTTCTCATGGTTTTTCTGCTTGATTCTCCTCTTGCCGTAATTCCCTCATATTGTTTTTCTGCTTGATTTCCAACTTGCTGTAATTCCCTCATATTGTTTTCAGCTGTATTCCCATCTTGCTGTAATTCCTTCATATTGTTTCCCTCATATTGTTTTTCTGCTTGATTTCCCTCTGGCTGTGATTCACTCATATTATTTTTCTGCTTGATTCCCCTGTTGCTGTGATTCGCTAATATTAATTTTCTGCTTGATTCCCCTCTTGCTGTGATTTTCTTATATTGTTTTTCTGCTTGATTCCCCTCTTGTTGTGAATCCCTTGTATTGTTTTTCTGCTTGATTCCCCTCTTGCTGTAATTCGCTAATATTGTTTATTCTGCTTGATTCCCTTTTTGCTGTGATTCCCTCATTGTGTTTCCGCTTGATTTCCTTCTAGCTGTGATTTTCTCATATAATTTTCTGCTTGATTCCCCGCTTGCTGTGATTCCATCGTATTGTTTTTTCTGCCTGATTCCCCTTTTGCTGTGAATCACTCATATTGTTTTTTTCTGTGATATCCCTAATGATGTGATGCCCTCCTATGGTTTTTCTGCTTGATTTCTATTTTGCTGTGATTCCCTCATATTGTTTTTCTCCCTAATTTCCCTCTTTCTGTGATTCCCTCATATTGCTTTTCTGCTTAATTCCCATGTTGCTATGATTCCCTCCTGCTGTTTTTCTGCTTGATTTCCATCTTGCTGTGATTCCTTCATATTGTGTTTTCTCCTTGATTTCCTACTTGCTTTGATTCCCTCATATTATTTCTTCTGCTTGATTTCCCTCTTGCTGTGATTCCCTCATATTGTTTTTCTGCTTGATTCCCCTCTTGCTGTGACTCCCTCATATTTTTTTTCTGCTTGATTCCACTGTTGCTGTGATTCCCTTATATTGTTTTTCTGCTTGATTTCCCTCTTGTTGTGATTCGCTAAAAAAAATTTTCTGCTTGATTTCTCTCTTGCTGTGATTCCCTCATATTGTTTTTCTGCTTGATTCCCATCTTTCTATGATTCCCTCAAATTGTTTGTCTGCTTGATTTCCCTCTTGTTGGGATTCCCTCATATTGTTTTTCTGCCTAATTCCCCTCTTGCTGTGATTCCCTCATATTGTTTTTCTGCTTGATTCCCCTATAGCTGTGATTCCCTCATATTGCTTTTCTGCTTGATTCCCCACTTGCTGTGATTCCTTTCTATTTTATTTCTGCTTGATTCCCCTCTTGCTGTATTTCACTAATATTTTTTTTCTGCTTGATTCCCTTCTTGCTCTGATTCCCTCATATTGTGTTTCTGCTTGATTTCCCACTTGCTGTGATTCTCTCATATAGTTTTTCTGTTTGATTCCCCTCTTGCTGTGATTTCCTCATATTTTTTTCTGCTTGATATCCATTTTGCTGTGACTCCCTCATATTGTTTTTCTCCTTGATTTCCCTGTTGCTGTGATTCCCTCATATTGTTTTTCAGCTTGATTCCCATCTTGCTATGGTTCCCTCCAGCTATTTTTCTGCTTGATTCCCATCTTGCAGTGATTTCTTCATAGTGTTTTTCTCCTTGATTGCCCTCTTGCTGTGATTTCCTCATATTGTTTTTCTGCTTGATTACCTCTTGTTGTGATTCACAAATATTTTTTTTCTGCTCTATTTCCCTCTTGCTGTGATTGCCTAATATTGATATTCTGCTTGATTCCCATCTTGCTGTGATTCCCTCCTATCTGTTTTCTGCTTGATTTCCCTCTTGTTGTGATTCCCTCATTGTTTTTCTGCTATATTCCCGTCTTGCTGTGATTCACTAATATTGGCTTTTCTGCTTGATTCCCCTCTTGCTGTGATTCCCTCATCTGGTTTTTTTGCTTGATTCCCCTCTTCCTTTGATTCCCTCATATTGTTTTTCTGTATGATTCCCCTCTTTCCTTGATTCCCTCATATTGTTTTATTGCGTGATTCCTCTCTTGCTGTGATTCCCTCATATTGTTTTTCTGCATGATTCCCCTCTTGCTGTAATTTCCTCATATTGTTATCTTCTGTATTCCCATCCTGCTGTGATTCCCTCTTATTGTTTTTCTGCTTGATCCCCCTCTGGCTCTGATTCCCTCATATTGTTTTTCTGCTCGATATCCCTCTGGCTGTGATTTCATCATATTGTTTTTCTGCTTGATTTCTCTCTGGGTGTGATTCTCTTGTATTGTTTTTCTTCTTGATTTCCCTCTTGCTATGATTCCCTAATATTGTTTTTCTGCTTGATTTCCCCCTTGCTGTGATTTCCTCATGTTGTTTGTCTACTTGGTTTCCCTCTTGCTTTGATTCACTCATATTGTTTTTCTGCTTGATTTCCCTCTTGCTGTGATTCCCTCATATTGGTTTTTTGCTTGATTCCCCACTGGTTGGTATTCCCTCATATTGTTTTTATGCTTGGTTCCCCTCTTGTTGCGATTCACTCATATTGTTTTTCTGCTTGATTCCCCTCCTGCTGTGATTCCCTCATATTGTTTTTCTGCTTGATTCCCATCTTGCTGTGATTCCTCTTATAGTTTTTTTTATTGATTCTGTTCCAGCTGTGATTCCGTCATATTGTTTTTCTTCTTGATTCCCCTCTTCCTGTGATTCCCAAATATAATTTTTCTGCTTAATTCCCATCATCCTCTTATTCCCATATATTGTTTTTCTGCTTGATTTCCCTTTTCCTGTGATTCCCTAATATTGATTTTTTGCTAGATTTCCCTCTTGCTGTGATTCACTCATATTTTTTTTGCTTGATTTCCCTCTTGCTTTGATTCACTCATATTGTTTTCCTGCTTAATTTCCCTCTTGCTGTGATTCCCTCATGTTGTTTGTCTGCTTGATATCCCTCTTGCTTTGATTCACTCATATTTTTCTGCTTGATTTCCCTCTTGCTGTGATTCCCTCATATTGGTTTTCTGCTTGATTCCCCTCTTGCTGTGATTCCCTCATATTTTTTTTCTGCTTGATTCCCCTATTGCTGTGATTCCCTCATATTGCTTTTCTGCTTGATTCCCCACTTGCTGTGATTCCATTCCATTTTATTTCTGCTTGATTCCCCTCTTGCTGTATTTCACTAATATTTTTTTTCTGCTTGATTCCCCTCTTGCTCTGATTCCCCTCTTGCTCTGATTCCCTCATATTGTGTTTCTGCTTGATTTCCCTCTTGCTGTGATTCTCTCATATTGTTTTTCTTTGATTCCCTCTTGCTGTGATTCCCTCATATTTTTTTCAGCTTGATTTCCATTTTGCTGTGACTCCCTCATATTGTTTTTCTCCTTGATTTCCCTGTTGCTGTGATTCCCTCATTGTTTTTTTCCTTGATTCCCATCTTGCTATGGTTCCCTCCAGCTATTTTTCTGCTTGATTCCCATCTTGCAGTGATTTCTTCATAGTGTTTTTCTCCTTGATTTCCCTCTTGCTGTGATTCCTCATATTGTTTTTCTGCTTGATTCCCCTCTTGCTGTGATTCCCTCATATTGTTTTTCTGCTTGATTCCCATCTTGCAGTGATTTCTTCATAGTGTTTTTCTCCTTGATTTCCGTCTTGCTGTGATTTCCTCATATTGTTTTTCTGCTTGATTCCCTTCTTGCTGAGATTCACAAATATTTTTTTTCTGCTCTATTTCCCTCTTGCTGTAATTCCCTAATATTGATTTTCTGCTTGATTCCCATCTTGCTGTGATTCCCTCCTATCTGTTTTCTGCTTGATTTCCCTCTTGTTGTGATTCCCTCATTGTTTTTCTGCTATATTCCCATCTTGCTGTGATTCACTAATATTGGCTTTTCTGCTTGATTCCCCTCTTCCTGTGATTTCCTCATATTGTTTTTCTGTATGATTCCCCTCTTCCCTTGATTCCCTCATATTTTTTTATTGCGTGATTCCTCTCTTGCTGTGATTCCCTCATATTGTTTTTCTGCATGATTCCCCTCTTACTGTGATTCCCACATATTGTTCTTCTGATTGAATCCCCTCTTGCTGTAATTTCCTCATATTGTTATCTGCTGTATTCCCCTCTTGCTGTGATTTCCTCATATTGTTTTTCTGCTTGATTCCCCTCTGGCTATGATTCCCTCATATTGTTTTTCTGCTTGATATCCCTCTGGCTGTGATTCCATCATATTGTTTTTCTGCTTGATTTTTCTCTGGCTGTGATTCTCTCGTATTGTTTTATTTCTTGATTTCCCTCTTGCTATGATTCCCTAATATTGTTTTTCTGCTTGATTTCCCCCTTACTGTGATTTCCTCATGTTGTTTGTCTGCTTGGTTTCCCTCTTGCTTTGATTCACTCTTATTGTTTTTCTGCTTGATTTCCCTCTTGCTGTGATTCCCTTATATTGGTTTTCTGCTTGATTCCCCACTGGTTGGTGTTCCCTCATATTGTTTTTCTGCTTAGTTCCCCTCTGGTTGCGATTCACTCATATTGTTTTTCTGCTTGATTCCCCTCCTGCTGTGATTCCCTCATATTGTTTGTCTGCTTGATTCCCATCTTGCTATGATTCCCTCTTATTGTTTTTTTTATTGATTCTGTTCCTGCTGTGATTCCGTCATATTGTTTTTCTTCTTGATTCCCTGATTCCCAAATATAATTTTTCTGCTTAATTCCCATCATCCTCTTATTTTTGCTTGATTTCCCTCTTCCTGTGATTCCCTAATATTGATTATTTGCTAGATTTCCCTCTTGCTGTGATTCCCTCATAATTTTTTCTGCTTGATTTCCCTCTTGCTTTGATTCACTCATATTGTTTTCCTGCTTAATTTCCCTCTTGCTGTGATTCCCTCCTGTTGTTTGTCTGCTTGATATCCCTCTTGCTTTGATTCACTCATATTTTTCTGCTTGATTTCCCTCTTGCTGTGATTCCCTCATATTGGTTTTCTGCTTTATTCCCCTCTTGCTGTGATTCCCTAATATTGTTTTTCTGCTTAAATCCCCTCTTGCCATGATTCCCTCATATTGTTTTTCTGCTTTTTTCCTTTCTTGCTGTGATTCCCTCATATTTTTTTCTGCTTGATTCCCTTCCTGCGGTGAATCCCTCATTGTTTTTCTGCTTAATTCCCCTCTTGCTCTGATTCCCTTATATTTGTTTTTGCTTGAATCCCCTCTTGCTCTGATTCCCTCATATTGTTTTACTGCCTAATTCACATCTTGTTGTGATTCTCTCATATTTTGTTTTACTAGTTTCCTCTCCTGCTTTGATTCTCTCATGTTTTTTTTTTCCGTGATTTCCCTCTGGCTGTGATTCCCTCATATTGTTTTCTTGATTGATTCCTCTCCCGCTGTGATTCCCTCATAATTTTTTTCTTTGATTCCCCTCTTGCTGTGATTGCCTCTTATTGTTTTTCTGCTTGATTTCCATCTTGTATGATTCCCTCATATTGTTTTTTTATTGATTCCCCTCTTGCTGTGATTCCCCCATACTATTTTTTTATTGAATCCCCATCATGCTGGGATTCGCTCATATTGCTTTTTTTGCTTGATTTCACTCTTGCCGTGATTCGTTCATATTGATTTTCAGTTAATTTCCCTCTGGCTGTGATTCCCTCATTGTTTTTTTACTTGATTCCCTTCTGCTGTGATTCCCACATATTGTTTTTCTGTTCGATTTTTTTCTGGCTGTGATTCCCTTATATTGTTTTTCTGCTTGATTCCCCTCTTGCTGTGATTCCCTTATATTGTTTTTTGCTTGATTTCCCTTTTACTGTGATTCCTTCATATTGTTTTTCTGCTTGATTCCCCTTCTTGCTGTGATTCATTAGTATTGTTTTTCTGCTTGATTCCCTCTTGCTGTGATTCCCTCATATTGTTTTTCTGCTAGAATCCCCTCTTACCGTGATTCCCTCATATTGTTTTCCTGTTTAATTTCCCTCTGGCTGTGATTCCATCATATTGTTTTTCCCCTTAATTCCCAACTGTCTGTGATTCCCTCATATTGTTTTTCCGTTTGATTCTCCTTTTGTTATGGTTCCCTCATATTGTTTTTCTGCTTGATTCCCCTCTGGCTGTGATTCCCACATATTGTTTTTCCGCCTGATTCTGCTCCTGCTATGATTCCCTCATATTGTTTTTCTGCTTGATTTCCCTCTGGCTTATTTCTCTCATATTGTTTTTCTGCTTGATTCCCATCTTGCTGTGATTCCCTCATATTGTTTTTCTGCTTAATTCCCCTCTGCTATGATTCTCTCATATTGTTTTTCTCCTTGAATCCCCTATTTCTGTGATTCCCTCATATTGTTTTTCTGCTTGATTCCCCTCTTGCTGTGATTCCCTCATATTGGTTTTCCGCTTGATTCCCCTCTTGCTTTGTTTCCCTCATATGTTTTTATGCTTGATTCCCCACGCGTTGTGATTCGCTAGAATTGTATTTCTGCTTGATATCCCTCTTGCTGTGATTCCCTCATATTGTTTTTCTGCTTGATTCCCATCTTGTTCTGATTCCCTTATATTGTTTTTCTGCTTAATTTCCTTTTTCCTTTGATTACCTCATATCATTTTCATGCTTGATTCCCCTTCTGCTGTGATTCGCTCATATTGTTTTTCTGCTTAATTTCCCTGTTGCTGTGATTCGCTAATATTGTTTTTCAGCTTGATTGCCCTCTTGCTGTGATTCCCTCATATTGTTTTTCTGCTTGATTCCCCTCATGCTGTGATTTCCTTGTATTGTTTTTCTGCTTGATTCCCATCTTGCTGTGATTCCTAATATTGTTTTTTCTGTTTGATTCCCCTCTTGCTGTGATTCCCTCAAACTGTTTTTCTGCTTGATTGCCCTCCTGCTGTGATTCCCTCATATTGTGTTTCTGCTAGATTCCCCTCTTGCTGTGATTCTCTCATATTGTTTTTCTGCTTGATTCCCCGCTTGCTGTGATTCCCTCATATTGTTTTTCTGCTTGATTCCCCATATGCAGTGATTTACTAATATTGCTTTTCTGCTTGATATCCCTCTTGATGTGATTCCCTCATATTGTTTTTGTGCTGGATTCCCATGTTGCTATGATTCCCTTCTTTTTTTCTGTTTGATTTCCATCTTGCTCTTATTCCTTCATAGTTTGTTTTTTCCTTGATTTCCTTTTGCTTTGATTCCCTCATATAGATTTTCTGCTTGATTCCCCCTCTTGCTGTGATTCCTTAATATCGTTTTTTGCTTGATTCCCTTCTTGCTGTGATTCGCTAATTTTTTTTTCTGCTTGATACCCATCCTGCCGTGATTCCCTCATATTGTTTTTCTGTTTGTTTCCCCCTTGCTCTGATTCCCTCATTATTTTTCTTCTTGATTCCCCTCTCGCTATGATTCACTAATATTGTTTTTCCTACTTGATTCCCCTCTTGCTGTATTTCCCTCCTATTGTTTTTCTGCTGGATTCCCCTCTTGCCCATATTCCCTCATATTGTTTTTCTGCTTGATTCCCCTCCTGCTCTGATTCACTCATATTGTTTTTCTGCGTGATTCCTCTCTTGTTTTGATTCCCTCATATTGTTTTTCTGCTTGATTCCCCTCTTGCTGTAATTCCCTCATATTGTTTTCTGCTGTATTCCCATCTTGCTGTAATTCCCTCATATTGTTTTTTTTGCCCGATTTCCCTCTGGCTGATTCCCTCATTTTTTTTCTGCTTGATTTTCCTCTGCTGTGATTCCCTCATATATTTTTTTGCTTGATTCCCCTGTTGCTGTGATTCGCTAATATTGATTTTCTGCTTGATTCCCCTCTTGCTGTGATTCCCTCATATTGTTTTTCTGCTTGATTACTATTTTCTGTGATTTCCTCATATTGTTTTTCTCCCTAATTTCCCTCTTCCTGTGATTCCCTTATATTATTTTTTTGCTTGATTTCCATCTTGCTGTGATTCCTTCATATTGTGTTTTTTCCTTGATTTCCTTCTTGCTTTCATTCCCTCATATTATTTTTCTGATTGAATCCCCTCTTGCTTTAATTCCCTCATATTGTTATCTGCTGTATTCCCATCTTGCTGTGATTCCCTCATATTGTTTTTCTGCTTGATATCCCTCTGGCTCTGATTCCATCATATTGTTTTTCTGCTTGATTTCTCTCTGGCTGTGATTCTCTCATATTGTTTTTCTGCTTGATTTCCCTCTTGTTATGATTCTCTAATATTGTTTTTCTGCTTGATTCCCCCCTTGCTGTGATTCCCTCATAATGTTTTTCTGCTTAATTTCCCCCTTGCTGTGATTCTCTCATATTGTTTTTCTGCTTGATTTCCCCCTTGCTGTGATTCTCTCATATTGTTTTTCTGCTTATTTCCCTCATTTTGTGATTCTATCATTGTTTTTCTGCTTGATTCCCCTCTTGCCGTGATTCCCTCATATTGTTTTTCTGCTTGATTCCCCTCTTGCTCTAATTTCCTCATATTGTTTTCTGCTGTATTCCCATCTTGCTGTAATTCCCTCAAATTCCCTCATATTGTTTTTCTGCTTGATTTCCCTCTTGCTATGATTCCCTCATTATTTTTCTGCTTGATTCCCCTCTTGCTGTGATTCGCTAAAAAATTTTTATATGCTTGATTCCCCTCTTGCTGTGATTCCCTCATATTGTTTTTCTGATTGATTCCCCTCTTGCCGTGATTCCCTCATTTTGTTTTTCTGCTTGATTCCCCTGTTGGTCTGATTTGCTAATATTGTTTTTTTGCTTGATCCCATCTTGTTGTGATTTCGTCATATTGTTTTTCTGCTTGATTTCCCTCTTGCTGTGATTCCCTCATATTATTTTTCTGCTTGATTTCTCTCTTGTTGTGATTCCCTCATAATTTTTCTGCTTGATTTCTCTCTCTCTGTGATTCGCTAATATTGTTTTTTTTCTGCTCCATTCCCCCCTTGCTGTTATTCCCTCTTTTTTTTATGCTTGATTCACCTCCTGCTGTGATTCCCTCATATTGTTTTTCTGCTTGATTCCCCTCCTGCTGTGATTCCCCCATATTGTATTTTTGCGTGATTCCTTTCTTGCTCTGATTCTCTCATATTGTTTTTCATCTTGATTTCCGTCTTGCTGTGATTCTCTCATATTGTTTTTCTGCTTGATTCCCCTCTTGCTGTGATTCACTAATATTGTTTTCTGCTTGATTCCCCTCTTGCTGTGATTCCCTCATATTGTTTTTCTGCTTGGTTCCCATCTTGCTGTGATTCCCTCAAATTGTTTTTCTGCTTGATTTGCTTCTTGCTTTGATTCCCTCATATTGTTTTTCTGCTTGATTTCCCTCTTGCTATGATTCCCTCATTATTTTTCTGCTTGATTCCCCTCTTGCTGTGATTCGCTAAATTTTTTTATATGCTTGATTCCCCTCTTGCTATGATTCCCTCATATTGTTTTTCTGATTGATTCCCCTCTTGCCGTGATTCCCTCATTTTGTTTTTCTGCTTGATTCCCCTGTTGGTCTGATTTGCTAATATTGTTTTTTTGCTTGATCCCATCTTGTTGTGATTCCGTCATATTGTTTTTCTGCTTGATTTCCCTCTTGCTGTGATTCCCTCATATTGTTTTTCTGCTTGATTTCTCTCTTGTTGTGATTCCCTCATAAATTTTCTGCTTGATTTCTCTCTCTCGGTGATTCGCTAATATTGTTTTTTTTCTGCTCCATTCCCCCCTTGCTGTTATTCCCTCTTATTGTTTTTATGCTTGATTCACCTCCTGCTGTGATTCCCTCATATTTTTTTTCTGCTTGATTCCCCTCCTGCTGTGATTCCCCCATATTGTATTTTTGCGTGATTCCTTTCTTGCTCTGATTCTCTCATATTGTTTTTCATCTTGATTTACGTCTTGCTGTGATTCTCTCATATTGTTTTTCTGCTTGATTCCCCTCTAGCTGTGATTCCCTCATATTGTTTTTCTGCTTAATTCACCTCTTGCTATGATTCCCTCATAATGTTTTTAGGCTTGATTCTCCTCCTGCTGTGATTCCCTCATATTGTATTTCTGTGTGATTCCTATCTTGCTTTGATTCCATCATATTTTTTTTCAGCTTGATTTCCCTCTTGCTATGATTCTCTCATATTGTTTTTCCACTTTATTTCCCTCTTGCTCTGGTTCTCTCCTATTGTTTTTCTGCTTGATTTCCCTCATTTTGTGATTCTCTCATATTTTTTTTCTGCTTTATTTCCCTCTTGCAGTGATTCTCTCATATTATTTTTCAGCTTTATTTCCCTCATTTTGTGATTTTCTCATTGTTTTTCTGCTTGATTCCCCTCTTGCGATTCCCTCATATTGTTTTTTGGGTTTGATTCCCCTCTTGTTGTGATTCCCTCATTATTTTTCTGTTTGATTCCCCTCTTGCTGTGATTCGTTAATATTGTTTTTTTTTTTTTGCTTGATTCCCACCTTGCTGTGATTCCCTCATATTGTTTTTCTGCTTGATTCACCTCTTGCTGTGAATCCCTCATATTGTTTTTCTTCTTGAATCATCTCCTGCTATGATTCCCTCGTATTGTATTTCTCTGTGATTCCTCTCCTGCTCTGATTCCCTCATATTGTTTTTCAGCTTGATTTCCCTATTGCTGTGATTCTCTCATATTGTTTTTCGGCTTTATATCCCTCTTGCTGTGATTCTCTCATATTGTTTTTCCTGCTTGATTTCCCTCTTGCAGTGATTCCCTCATATTGTTTTTCTGCGTGATTCCTCTCTTGTTTTGATTCCCTCATAATGTTTTTTGCTTGATTTCCCCCTTGCTGTGATTTTCTTATATTGTTTTTCCGCTTTATTTCCATCATTTTGTGATTCTCTTTGTTTTTCTTCTTGATTCCCCTCTGGCTGTGATTCCCTCATATTGTTTTTCTGCTTGATTCCCCTCTTGCCGTGATTCCCTCATATTGTTTTTCTGCTTGATTCCCCTCTTGCTGTAATTCCCTCATATTGTTTTCTGCTGTATTCCCATCTTGGTGTAATTCCCTCATATTGTTTTTCTGCCTGATTTTCCTCTGGCTGTGATTCCCTCATATCATTATTTTGCTTAATTTCCCTCTGGCTGTGATTCCCTCATATTATATTTCTGCGTGATTCCTTTCTTGCTGTGATTCCCTCATATTGATTTTCTGCTTGATTCACCTCTTGCTGTGATTCCCTCATATTGTTTTTCTGCTTGATTCCCCTCCTGCTGTGATTCCCTCATATTATATTTCTGCGTGATTCCTCTCTTGCTCTGATTCCCTCATATTTTTTTTTCAGCTTGATTTCCATCTTGCTGTAATTCTCTCATATTGTTTTCTCACTTTATTTCCCTCTTGCTGTGATTCTCTCATATTGTTTTTCCGCTTTATTCCCCTCTTGCAGTGATTCTCTCATATTGTTTTTTTGCTTTATTTCCCTCATTTTGTGATTTTTTCATTGGTTTTTCTGCTTGATTCCCCTCTTGCTTTGATTTGCTAATACCGTTTTTCTGCTTGATATCCAATCTTGCTGTGATTCCCTCATATTGTTTTTCTGCTTGATTCCCATCTTGCTGTGATTCCCTCATATATTTTTTCCGCTTGATATCCACTTTGCTGTGATTCCCTCATATTGTTTTCCTCCTTGATTTCCCTATTGCTGTGATTCCCTCCTGCTGTTTTTCTGCTTGATTTCCATCTTGCTGTGATTCCTTCATATTGTGTTTTCTCCTTGATTTTCGTCTTGCTTTGATTCCCTCATATTGTTTTTAATGCTTGATTCCCCTCTTGCTGTGATTCGCTAATATTGTTTTTCTGCTTGATTCCCCTCTTGCTGTGATTCGCTAATATTGTTTTTCTGTTTGATCCCATGTTGCTGTGATTCCCTCATATTGTTTTTCTGCTTGATTTCCCTCTTTTGTGATTCCCTCATATTGTGTTTCTGTTTGATTCCCCTCCTGCTATGATTCGCAAATTTTGTATTTTTCTGCTTGATTCCCCTCTTGCTGTGATTCCCTCATATTGTTTTTCTGCTTGATACCCCTCCTGCTGTGATTCCCTCATATTGTTTTTCTACGGGATTCCTCTATTGCTGTTATTCCCTCATATTATTTTTCTGCTTGATTTCCTTCTTGCCCTGATTTTATCATATTGTTTTCCGCTTTATTTCCCTCTTACTGTGATTCCTTCTTATTGTTTTTCTGGTTGATTTAATTCTTGCTGTGATTCCCTCATATTGTTTTTATGCTTGATTTCCCTCTTGCCGTGATTCCTTCATATTGTTCTTCTGCTTGATTCCCCACTGGCTGTGATTCCCTCATATTGTTTTTTTTAGCTTGAATCCCCTTTTGGTATGATTCCCTCCTATTGTCTTTTTGCTTGATTCCCCTTTTGCTTTAATTCTCTCATATTGTTTTTCTGCCTGATTCTCATCTTGCTGTGATTCCCTCATTGTTTTTTTATTGATTCTGCTCTTGCTGTGATTCCCTCATATTGTTTTTCTGCTTGATTCCCCTCCTGCTGTTTTCCCAAATATTATTTTTCTGCTTGATTCACCTCTTGCTGTGATTCCCTCATATTGTTTTTATGCTTGATTCCCCTCTTGCTGTGATTCCCTCATAATGTTATTCTGCTTGATTCCAATCTTGCTGTGATTCTCCCATATTTTTTTTTTACTTGATTCACCTCCTGCTGTGTTTCCCTCTTATTGTTTTTTTTTATTTGGTTTCTCTCTTGCTGTGATTCCCTAATATTTTTTTCTTGATTGATTCCCCTCTTGCTGTGATTCCCTCATATAGTTTTTCTGCTTGATTTCCCTCTTGCTGTGATTCCCCCATATTGGTTTTCTGCTTGATTTCAATCTTGCTGTGATTCCCTCATATTGTTTTTTTTATTGATTCCCCTCTTGCTGTGATTCCCTCATATTGTTTCTATGCTTGATTTCCATCTTGCTGTGATTTCCTCATATTGTTTTTTTATTGATACCCCTCTTGCTGTGATTCCCTCATATTGTTTTTATGCTTGATTTCCCTCTTGCAGTGATTCCCTCATAACGTTTTTCTGCTTGATTCTCTTCTGCTGTGATTCCTTTATATTGTTAATTGATTGATTCCTTTCTTTTTGTGATTCCCTCATATTGTTTTTTTTTTTTATTCCCCTATTTCTGTGATTCCCTCATATTGTTTTTCTGTTTGATTCCCTTCTTACTGTGATTCCCTCATTGTTTTTTTGATTGATTTCCCTCATGCTGTGATTCCCTCATATTGTTTTTTTGATTGATTCCCCTCTTGCTGTGATTCCCTCATATTATTTTTATACCTGATTTCCCTCCGGATGTCATTTGCTAATATTATTTATATAACTGATTCAGGGATTTATTTTCATGCGTTTTAGGTTAATATCAAGCACAAGTCGGTTTTTTTTCTTGTATTTTATAATTTTATGGGCAATTTTTACTGAGGAGTTTTGGTTCTTATCGTCTCTCTCTCTCTCTCTCTCTCTCTCTCTCTCTCTCTCTCTCTCTCTCTCTCTCTCTCTCTAATATATATATATATATATATATATATATATATATATATATATATATATATATATATATATATATATATATATATATGTATATATACGTATATATATGTATATATACGTATATATATGTATATATACGTATAAATATATATATATATATATATATATATATATATATATATATATATATATATATATATATATATATATATTCAAATAAGCCATATATATTTTTGATACATTAATGTCTGGATTCTCTTAACGACCTCGGGATCAGAGCCCCAGGCGAAGAGACACAAAGACAAGAGCTTGTGACCGGCTGGGAATCGAACCCTGGTCGGCAAGCTTGTATACTTACTAATTGAGTAACTCTTAATCGCTATAGGACTCCTTTCCTCTTGATATTAAACGTAAAAGGTTTGTTGCCATTTGCAGTCATTATGTATTTTGAAGACCCACAGAATAGGCCTTTCTGCAAGACTTGGTGTTTTCTCATAGTTTTAATATCCTCCGCAGTCTATATCTCACCTTGGAAAAGGATTATTGTTTGCTTCTCATCCTCAATAAATCTATGATGATAATGTTGATTATTATAACTTAGTTTTAAAGATAATTCTTTCTGCAGGGAACTGGTGAATCGATTCCTGGCCACAACGAGCGATCCTGGGCTCAGTGTCTTTCTGAATGATGTAAGGGACTATTTCAAGTTCGTTTCTAGTCTACTTTCCTTTTTTATTCAAATAGGGAGACGGTCTTTTCGAAGGCTTAAAATGAATTTCCTTTTTGTGAATGTGGATTTTATTTATTTCCTATCATATACACGGAGATGTGTATTTCATACTGTAAAATTATTATGTAAATTATTAAAGTTATTAAAATTATTTTTCATTAAATATATTAAAATTATTCAAAATATTATTATATATAAATCCATATATATATATATATATATATATATATATATATATATATATATATATATATATATATATATATGTATAAGTATATATATATATCTATATATATATATATATATATATATATATATATATATATATATATATATATAAATATGTATATATACATATATGTATATAAATATATATATGTATATATATGTATATATATAAATATGTATATACATATATATATATATATATATATATATATATATATATATATATATATATATATATATATATATATATAATATGAAATTGGATCCACAGAAACGATGGTAGTCATGTTCTTGAATATGTCTTAATTCTTTACCCATTTCAACTTTTTTTTTTTTTTTTTTTTTTTTTTTTGCAGTCGCTAACTCCACCTCCTCCTCCCAACGGATTTACACCCAGAGGCGGATTTAACGACCTTCTTGGGTACTCCCCAGCCTGCTCCTCTTCTGAGGAGGTGATCTTCCCTCAAAGGGCGAAGACTTCCCAAAACGAGTGGGTGTTCGTGGCAAACCAGGAGAACGTCAAACAGTCCGTTATATTTGAGATGTGCTACAAGTGAGTGAGAAAGCAGCTTTTATTATTATTATTATTATCATTATCGTTATCGTTGATATTATAACTTGAATAATACACCATGCCGTGTCTAACAATCTTGGGTATTAAAGATCCACAGTTATATACGTTGTATGTTTAAAAAAACCTGGAGCTTTCGCCCTTTTAAAATATACAACATATATAACTGTGGATGTTGAATACACAAAATTATTATTATTATTATTATTATTATTATTATTATTATTATTATTATTATTATTATTATTATTATTACTTACTAAACTACAACCCTAGCTGGAAAACTAGGATGCTATAAGCCCAAAGGCTCAAGATGGAAAATAGACCAGTGAGGAAAGGAAATAAGGAAGTAAATAAATTCGAAGAGAAGTAATATATGATTAAAATAAAATATTATTAGAACAGAAATATTAGCATATTTTCTCAGAGTTTCTAGACATTTAATCTTCCGAAAGGGAAGACGAAATGCCTTGAAACTTCTTGTAAGTATGCTCAAGATTCAGTTGTTTGTCTGAAAGTGGTTAATAATACAGCTGGGAAGAAATAATAAAACTGAAATTCTCATTCAAAGTACATGAAAAAACAATTAATTAACAAACGATACGCTAAAAAAAAATAAGACTGACTCTCTAAGAAAACATTTTACAGCTGTTTTGTGAATATGACATTTAAAACCACCTCTCATAAAGATTTTTGGGTACATAGCAGAAAAACGTTCTACAAGACTTAAAGCGTAATGTAATATAACTTTATATTGAATAATACTATCGCATTAGAGATATCTTCCAATGATTTTGACAACGCGTGTAGATTTAAATCACCTTTGTTATTTTTTCAAAATTATTTACTATCGGTACTAATTAGTGAAGCCATTTACCTTTATATTCCTTGCTATTTCAACATTCAGTTACTACAGTATAATCACATTGCGCCACTCATCGTGGAAAAAGGCCTTCAGTCCAGCACCTTTGAAATTGATAACAACCATTTTCTACTTTGAAAAACTTCGTGTTATCTTTCACACATATTGCAGGAAAGACGAACCTTGCGACATTGGAATGCCCAACACTGGTGATGTGACGACTCTTTGCGTACAGAAGTTTATCTACAAGAGGATGCTGGTTGTAGGAACTAACAGTCTTGAGCCCGAAGAAGTGGTGATGCCCTCAAGCTGCGTTTGCTATATTAGGTAGGTATAGAATTGGTGCCATTCTGAATCATAAGGTCTATGGTAAGGTATAATTCTATTGGTGACCTTAATTAGAGAAAGTAAGGAGCATTCAGAAATCTTATAACTTGGTGGAAGAATAGTGAATAAAAAAAGTATCCGAATGCCCTTAGAATTCTGGCTTCAGATAGGATAGATATAGACCTTGGGACCATCGCTAATAAAATAGCACAAGAAAATAGTTATCGGCTATAAACAAAAGTCTGGGTAAAACAGACTAAGTACCAGTACGCTGTCGGAGGATTAACTTGGGATCGAGATTTGACAGTTTGAAGGGGTGAATCTGGCCAAACCCTGCCCTCACGGGTTCAGGAAAGAATTCTGAGTCAAGGCATCTCCAGTAGTATTAATCCTCCTAGATATAGACGTAGATTATGGTTTTCCCTGTTATAAATGATTATGATATTCGAAAACTATATTGGAACTATAATAGAGTTTTTCTACTCTCAAGCGTTGGTCCCATTTTTCAATGGTTTACACTGATTTGTGCCAATGCACCAAGGCTAATAAATCTTGGTGGGTTATGGTCTGTCAGCTCACCAAAAGTTAATTTCCATGATGATCACTATTGTATTATATATCTATAATGCCAGTACAATGACCCTCAATATTGTTAAGATGCCAGCCTTGATTGATTTCGACTGTAAATTTTATCAGGGGGACAGTCAATGTATTAGAGAAGACTGAAATGGTTTGGCCATGTCATGAGAAAAGAAGATGAACACGTCTGTAAAAGGCTTATGAACATGGAGGTGGAGGGCAGAAGAAGGAGGGAAAGGCCAAAGTTCAGGTGGAAAGATAAATTGTTGAATGACATGAAGGAAAACAAAGTGTACAAGACATAGGAATATGGAGAAGGCTGACTAGAAAGCAAAGATGATGATGTTTGACACCGAGTGTGGTGAACAGCCCTGACATCGGCACCACCCACCCCGAATTCCTAGGTCTGGAATGACGTGTATGTCTGGTTATTACCAAGGTATGGAAATGTGGTCTTAGGTAATTCATGCATGATAAAAGTTCAATTTACTGGAGAGTTCTATGCATGGACATGTTCCCAAAGTTTTCGTAATAATGACAGATAGTTATTGCTGTTAGTTAATCTTGTTTTTATTTTTGTGTGTGACTTATGTAAACAGCTTTAGTTAGTTTCGCACAAAAATCAAGATTCCATTGCATGCATATTTGTATGAACTGCATACTTATTTTGGTAGCTCTCTCTCTCTCTCTCTCTCTCTCTCTCTCTCTCTCTCTCTCTGTATATATATATGTATTTATATATATTATATATATATACATATATATGTGTGTATATATACATATATATACATAAGTATATGCAGTACTGTATATTCATGAATAACTGGGTCAATTGAACATAACTGCATATGGTGTGTTAGAAACTTGGTCTCCAGGGCAGAATAAAATAAATTAGTTGTTATTGTCCCAAATAAAACCAATGGCCATCACACTGAACCTTTTGCATCTGCTCCCAACAAAGATTTAAAGAAATGGTCTGTTGCTTCGAACTATTTATTGTTAAGTAATTTTGAACTACCCTTTTGATTGTTAAGATCTAAATATAGAAGCTACTTATAGTTTCTATTGGTACAGATTGAGGGTTCTCTTCTGAATTATATACCCCTTCTCTTTGGAGAGGAAATCCATTAGCTTTTGACTTAATATTCTTCTACAAGGCTGTGGAGCTGCAGCACCTTACTAATGGGGACTTGTAGTATCTACACTTTGCTTAAGGGTGTTAAGGAGATAGCTGCAATGAAAGGTAACCGTATACATTTTGTACTGAAGTACGGGAGCATTGGTGAACTGGTTGGACGTTGAGGAAACTTTAGGAACATACTTGACTTCCAATCATAGAAGCACTTCGAAGCCTATTTCGTTACACGGGTTGTCTTCAGGGGTTGTCACCTTAAACAGTCTTTGTGAGAAAAGGTTTTGACCAAACTGACTAATCACCTGGTGCACTATTCATGGTTGGAATCTATATGGGCTCAATTAATCTTTCCTCTTCAGAAATGGTGCATTAGCCATCTTTCCACGTAGGTTTCTTACGATATTTTCAATGTTGGAAACTTGAGGTTCCTTCTGAAAATCCTAACAAGCCCAGAATTTCAATTCCGTGAATGCCTTGGCTGCTTTGCAACAATATAACCCCACAAAAAGTTTCATTTACTGCTCCAAGGGAGGTCACTCAAGCATTCTCAACACAGAAACAATAAGCTTCCTTATCTGGAAGATATTTAAAGATCCCATTGCTACCCAGCCATCAAGCTGGAAATGAAATAAAGGGAAATTTATGCTTTTCTGGAAGCTAGCCAAATCTGCATGAATGGGTGTAATATACATACTTTACTGTATATTGTAATTTATAATCATGCGTATGTATACACGATTACATAAGTAATTGTATCATTTTTTAATACTCGAGATATTAGTAAGTTTGCGTTGCTGAAATTGATTTATTCTTACGGTTACATCTCGGATAGAATTACTGTGTTAGTTAATTTTGTATCTTTACATCATCCTGAGTTATATATACAACTATAATGACTAAGACAATCAAATTGAATATCTTTAAAACAATTATGTTTGTATTTTATTCCCACAGCCGCAACAATTTCGATACATCCTCAGGCAGGAATTTAAAACCAAATAAAGACCGGTAAATTCGTTATTTTGAGTTAAGCTTTTGTAGATACCTTTGGCTTGTTTGACTCGACTGCACACTTTTGAGTGACACCAGCACAATTGCTTGTTTTCTGTATTTCAGTGTTGTAGAGTAGTGTTTCTTTATTACTTTAATCCCATAGTTTATTCTATAATATTGTGTCGAATGGAAATTTGTCTAACAACTCCTAGTGATGGCGCCAGACTACAGTTTGGATGTAAGTTGAGGGATAAAGTGACTCCCCCTTTTCATAGTGAAGTTGGTTGACGAAGGGATGTGTCTATGTCGAGTCTCGTGACTGAGATTTCAAAAAGACATATTTTTATCTAGAACTCTAGATTACGATCACCGAAGACCAG
>NC_090729.1:156136087-156151087 GCF_036898095.1 Palaemon carinicauda
CTCGCACACCTACCAATGATTGGAACTTACAGGATATCGAATTTCGGTCTGAAAGGAGCTCCGCTGTTGCAGGCGATGCCGTATGCGTGCGGATAGAAAGTATCTCTGCCAAAATGATATTTGTCTCTGCCCCGGACAGTCGCTCTTATTTCGCCGTTCATCTCGGAGTTGATCAGCACGAATTTCTCGGCCAAAACCTGAAATTAAACACATCTAAGGAAGCGAATGAAACATAAAAAAGAATCTTCAGTGTCTCTTTGTAGATCTTGGCTACAAAGGGTTATTTCTCCAGTATTGCGATTGCATTACCTATTTTCTTCTTCATCAATCATCAGGCTATGAGAGAGAGAGAGAGAGAGAGAGAGAGAGAGAGAGAGAGAGAGAGAGAGAGAATCCAATCATATTGATCTCACACCAGTTGTAAATTTATCAGCTTTTAACCAAGTGATGGAAAATAAAGATAGATAGATAAGTAAATCAAATATTTGATAGGAACTGAAACCAGTATCAATGTGATCTATGGATTTGGTTTCTACCAGCTGTACTAGCAAATATTAGTTCCATAACATTGAATATTTTTAAACGAGAATACTAGTCTTAATTCTCACAAGTGCGTATAGCTAGACTACATATAAAATATATATAAAAAAGGGAAATATGTAAAAAGGAAATGTAGCCTGATGTTGAAAGAAAGTATGGAAAATATAACAAAGAAAAGTAATTGAAATAAAAGAAACTTACTTTGTCAAAACCTTCGTCAGGAGTCGGCAGTAGACTCTTCAGGGGGTCAAATAAGCTCCACACTTCTTTGTATATCCCCGAATCAGCGTACTGGAAGAGACCCGTTTCGAAGAGGCCAAAGTTTGAAATTACAGATTTGGTTAGTTTTAGTTTTATTTATACTTAGTCTAAATCATGTTTAAATCATTAGTGTGATAAGCGAAGTTTCCCGCACAAAACAAATCACATATCTTTTTGTGTCGATTAGATTCAACTCATTACAAATTGTTACGACACTAATAAAAGGATTTATTAAAGCTTTTGCGATATTGAAAAAGATAAATGCAACCAATTTCATCGTTAACTTAAATTAGGCTTATATGAGCTATCATCTACGGCCACTATGAACCTTTCATAACATAATATTCTCTGAAAGTTTTGAGTAAAACAAAATCAGAATGCAGAAGCAACTTCATTCAAAGTGATATAAAAAGGAAACCCTTAAGGGGAAACTTTTGGACTGGATTACCAGGATAAAACTGAAGAATTATAAACGGCTAACCATTAGTACACAATACAGAGATAAAACAGAAGTCAATTTTATTGATGGCGAAATTCATCAGCCGATCACAGCGATGGATTAAAAGCAAGATAAACTACCATTTATTATCACTATTTGCTCACTTGAAACTTCTGGGAAGAATCCCGTTGAACAAAAGCTGTCGAATTAGTTTTAAGGTAATTTGAAAGAACATATGCGAGCTAACGCCAATGAAATTGCCAATATTTTGAAACTAAATTAGAATAAAATGAATTACTCATTTCTATTTGTTTTTCAGTTTTATAGTTTGACTAGAGTGCTAGATGAGCTTATGATTTGTCAGTGTTATTAAATTCAAAGTAAACAAGGCTATTTAGACTCTCAAAATCTCTCAGAGAAGAAAAGTGAACGACGTATTAAACAAGATTAGCTATTCAGTAGTGATACTTGGTCCTTATTTCGTGAAAATGGCAACATGCGTGAATTGTGAGCCTAAAAATATCAGTTGTTTAATAGTGAATTCTGTGAATATTTCTAAAGCATCTGCCTTTCCTGGTTCAAAAGCCTGACCTCGTATATGAAACTACTGACCCATTCCACCTGGTAGCAGTATGTCAACATGTGACCCAGAACACCCGCCCCCCTTCCCGGTCTACCTAACAGCTAGAAACCATTGTGTCCAACACGCGATGGCTGTCAGGATATTATTCCTGTGCTGCCTTTGCACGAGAACAGAGGAAATGAATGCGGGTTTACTCGTCAACTTGGCAAACGCGCGTATGCGACATATATCGCTTGCCATGAAAGAGGAGCAATGAGATAATGTTAAATTGTGAACGAAGCGAGCCACCGTGAAGCAAAGACTAGTTAAACTAAGTGATTAATTAGATAATTAAAATAACGCAGATACAAACACAAGCTCGTAAACACATACGCTGCAGTGGTTAAGTAACCAAATGTGTTTTGGCTTAAGGGAGCGGTAGATTTCTGTGTCATATGTCAGAAAACTGCCACCTGGTAAGATTATGATTTTACTGCTGTTGATGAAATAAAGGTGATGTGTCAAGCCATCTTGACTTTTTGAGCGGCTAACTTTTATCATTGACCGAAAAAGTTATGTGCCAAGTTTTTAACTGTTTCAATTTAAAGTTTTCTTGCATTAAGCTGTATCTCTCACCCGGAAAAGATGTTCTGTGCTTGAGGCCTTCAGGGTCCCTATGGTGAATCCATCTCGGGCGGCCATCGGGAGATCGGTCAACGAATCGATTGGAGGCTCGAAGGTCGGAATCGCCAGGTAAGCGGTCAAGGTGCCAGAGTACATGGCTGCGATAAACAACAGAACAGAAAAGTTAAATTTCTTGTTTTTAAAAAGGCCGACATCATTTTTTGAGAGGTGGTTATTTGAAGTGGCAATTCTAGCAGTTACTGAGTCCCAATTACAACGAATATGAATTTTGGTTGAAAATTTCGTGTAGTGTATCATTTCATTGGCAGTTGAAGAATAGAAAAAAAAGTTTGAAAATAATAATCACTATTTTATCCTTTTACACTACGATATGTGAAAAATTTCGTGCAAGAAAGTTTTAATTAAATCTGTATGCTTATAAGTGCATGTGGGTCTTGAAGTATATTCTGCTATCGAAATCTAGAACATTGTGACTTGGAAACAAAAAGGAATGGGTGAATAGAAAATAAGTATTGATGTTACGTGCGTTACTTAGAAACCATTCAGAAAAAAGAAAAAATGATAAAACTAAAGGAAAATCAGAAATCAATGAACTGTTGAATGAAGTGAGATAACTCACCATAAATATTATAGCAGAAAAGGTACCAGAATAGGAAAACGAATCTCAGTGGCGATCCTCTGCTCACGAGGCGATTTCCCTGATTGACCAAACTCCTGAACAAATTGAAGCTACTGGAGGCGAGAGTGTATTTCGCTTCGAGGTCAAGGTAGGTCGCCAATAACCAATTTAGAACGAATGAAACGGGTCCTATCAACAATAGTGCAAGCCCTATCAAACCCCATACCTGCAATAGAAAGGAAGCTAATTTAATATACATCTTTAAAGCATAAACGGAAAAACTAATGCATGAGATGTGGTTGTGGGTTTATCTATTTATAAAGGCAAGCACTCACCGTCAGTTCAGTGAAACTATTAGTATAAATACCACGATAATTTATTAGTTTGCAAACGTTGACTTTGTTATAAAAATCCGAAGCCTGTTAGTATGGTAGGGTGTTGATGACGAATTTCAAGTTGCTAAACTGTAAAGTTTTAGGCAGAAGATACCGTTAGACCAAATTCTTTTCTTTAAATCACAGATACTGTATGTTTAACATGCTTTGGAGAGCTGCTCCAATAAACATTACTTTATTTGATTTGCTTCTCCGTAAGCTTTAAGGAAAACTCTTAATGTATGACTCTGGATTAACACAAAATTTCATATAAGGAAATAGCTGAAGATTTATCCAGAACTAACTGATTTTAATTACTTAATCAATTACCTCGTTACTGCTAGTCCTTCAGAGACTTAACCAACGATTATTCATTACGGACAAATAACTACTCGATCTCATTTCAAAGTAATATATATATATATATATTAGAGAGAGAGAGAGAGAGAGAGAGAGAGAGAGAGAGAGAGAGAGAGAGAGAGAGTGTTACAACGATTTGGATGTCTCAAAGACTGTTTAGTCCACCCGCAGAGACTCCATTTGCTTTTTTTGTGTTTAGAGAGTTTCAATGAC
Organism: Palaemon carinicauda; assembly: GCF_036898095.1. Lineage (NCBI taxonomy): Eukaryota > Metazoa > Arthropoda > Malacostraca > Decapoda > Palaemonidae > Palaemon > Palaemon carinicauda. The sequence goes on from NC_090729.1 coordinate 156,140,101, forward strand.
CTTGTCTAACTTATTCTTGAACTCGCTTATCGTGCCACTGTTCACTACATCCCCTGGAAGTCTGTTCCATGTATTTACTATTTTGTATGTAAAGAAATTACCACATTGAGAGAGAGAGAGAGAGAGAGAGAGAGAGAGAGAGAGAGAGAGAGAGAGAGAGAAATTATGAAAATTATGTTATCGAACTGTTTAAAATAAAAACGTTTTCTAGAAGAGGCTCTGGCGTAACTTAGATATGATGGTAACCATATCGAGAATATCTTGTTCACTCAGAGGTTTCTCAATCGCAAATCTTACCAGCTGAGACTAATCTGAAACCTACCAATGTAGAGAAGGGCCAGAAGACCGCCATGGCCCGGTCCCTCTCCTTAGGGGCCCGGGACACCAGAGTCAGAGATTCCAGCCAGTAAGAGGTTGTGAAGTCGACCACCGTTTCTCTCGAGTCTTAATAATTATAAGGGAAGAAAATAAAATGAAGATATATTATATAAGGAGCTATTGGAATTCATTTTATGTATTAGATGTAAAAGAATATGAGCTACTAATCTGATAGAATCTTGTCGGCAAACCGCACAGAACACCTAATATTGGTGGCTTGATTAAACGTGTTGATGATTGTCCGTGTCACATCAATAAACATGAGTGTTTTGATTTATGTACGTGTTTACACAAAATAGAATATATGATATTCTTTGCAAAATTTTGCTTGAAGATGCTAAATTGCAATAGATTACCAAAGTAGCTCACGTGATACTGATTTAATTACATTTTGCATAACTTGTAATACATAAGATCTGATGCGATTATGAGGATGATGATAACTTTTGAATTTCATAACATTACGACTTATAAGAAATATCCAACGATAAATAGTTTAATTTTCAATGAAAAAAAGAATAATCACCATTTGAAAATTTGCAATGGCAAAGTAATTTTATAAGTGAATGCTTGCAAGACATCTCGTGGCCTTACCTGTGATAGTAATTTCACAAATAGCAAAATGAGACTCTTGCCTCGCAACTACTCCAATAAGACCAGTTACTGACCCGTCCTTTTGGGGTCCTCCCCAAGCCCTGTCAGGGGGAACCTCAACTTGGTAGCTTCAGTAGGGAAAAGAAACAAATAGATTTGGGTGATAATTTTGCTCGTGATGACTAATTGGTAAAGGACTTGGCATAATTAGTGAATCAGATAATGTTTAAAATTTATCTTTTGCTAATAACAGTGACTAATCCAAATCCAAAAGAAAGACACCTAAAAATGCAGACTTTGTAACCAAACTTACCACTATCAAATAGCGATAGACACTTTCTTTGTTTCACATAAAAAATATATACATTGCAACTAAATACACAATAATTCCCCGTTCTGCATGCAAGCAAGCTATCAGTGTCATCTAAAGGATCTTGACTCAACTCTACAATGTCTGTGGCCACGGACCAGGTCAGCACTTCCTTATTTCTATCTAATTATTTGTAGATGTTTAAGCTATCCACCACTGAATCATACGTATCACTGAATTTGAAAGTAAACAAACTGAAGATATCAGTGCCTACAGTATATAATTCCAAATGGGAAAATAACTTAGGAGCTGCAAAACATGACAAATTATTTCTTACGGAATACGATAAGCATTTTTCCAACGTAGGAGAATAATTCCATTACATTGATTAAACTTGAATGATGGTAAACGAGCCGGCAACATTTGATTTTCACAATACATCGCAGTCAAGTCCTTTTGAGTTCTTTGTTAGTGTAAGGGATGTATCTATTGACGAAGATGATTAATTTTCGTAATTGTTTACCCATTTCATTATGGTTCTCACTAGCTTTTGTATGCATTTGAATCTCAGTGTGGCCAATTCTGCCTTACAACAGACTTGAAATTATTCAAACAACAATTTCTGCGCGGGGTCGTTACCCTCAAGTCTAATATCATATTCTGACTTTGCAGATTTAATGTTAAGAGCATGATTACAATAGCCACGGTAATAGGTACATGCAGCCTTTATAAGTGACCCATCAGTTGACAGCTTTTGCACTCTTAAGTTTTCTATGAAGCATTTGCCTCTAATAAAAATACAGTAATCTTAGAAATTCGTACCAATGCTATGGTACCAAACTTATAAAAAAGGCGGTGGTGTTGAAATAATTATATAATTTTATTCCATATCAAGACAAATTTTTACTCTGCATTTTATGTTTGATATTTTCTAACAAGTAGATATGGATTGGCTGAGGACTAGAAGCGTGAAGTAGATGATGGATAGAAAAGTATTGCAAGATACTTAGGCAAATATTTCAAGAAATATTTGGATACTTTCGTTCTACTTATTTCTGCTTCAAAACCTTAAATTTTGTAACAACAAACTATTCAATTTACATATTTGTAGGTTTCCATATTTTCAAACATCAGTGTTGTGTCACATTGACCTTGAAATTGGAAGCAATCTTACTCGATCAAGTTAGGGACAACTTGAGCACAGGAACCAACGATTGTTTTACCTCCGGAATTTTCCAGGGTTGTATTGCAAAAAATCTGGTACCGATTTACTGAAATTGTTAAGATTTTTTTTTCTAGGAGAGAGAGAGCTGCTCAATTCGTGGAAATGGGAGACATATTCTAATTTTGCGCCATATTGGCACAGTAATTCTTAATCATACATCCATTACTTTAGGTGCCGTGAATGTCATTTTATGAAAAAAGGTTACTTATTCGTATATTCCTATATATATATATATATATATATATATATATATATATATATATTGCACATGTCATATAAAGGTAGCCCTGCCTAATAATATGGTTTACATTTCCTTGCGGAAAAAAAAAAAAAAAAAAAACCGCACAGTGACACACACTGAAAGCTTTAAAGGTAATATATTAGAAATGTTATTTGGAAAATTAGGAAGAAATACGAAACTCGAATGAAAATGGAACTCACGAGAAATTCAGTTTACGACTCAGCGCGTTCAGGATGTTGACGTCGATTCCAGAAGTGGGTTCGGCCTTCCTATCAGCTAGTACTCTTAGGCCGAAGAAAGGCCAGTTGTTATTGGCTGAAACAATCAAGTGTCTCCCGTGGAAGCTGGAATAAACAGAGGGCAAATCTTGCAAGAGAGGTTGCGATGTGAAGCTATGGGTTCCCTTGTCATCCGTCCACCACATACCAACAGATTGGATTCTGAAATAGAAATATATTTTATAATGGAAATATTTTGTTTTCGGTTTTGAGGAAGACGGATCACTCCACCCATCATGCTGACCACAAGACCAGATGAAGATCGAGGGATGAACGTTAGGTCCTTACTTAAAACAAAACAACGGCCAATCTTAAAAACAACTCGTACTTGAATTTGCTACAGACCTTACTAGTCTAGTTTACATGGCAATGAGTCACTATAATACCTGAAGATTACCAAAATGATTAAGGGATAAGTAGCATTTCGAAACATACACATAAGAGTAAAAAATAACGTGGTTATCCATAATCATCTCTTTCCCTAAACTAATATATAAGGGATCAGCTGCCTTGGTGAGGCTTCTCCAGGTCTTCTATCGTAAACCTTTCTCTATCAAAACCTTCTGGACTTTATCACACTATATAATCTTTTGCCTTGCTCTTGACCTTCCACCCTTGTCAGGTTCCACCTAAGTCCTATTCGCTATTTCTCCCTCGATCAACCATCTCTACCCTATGCTCTTAGCCTTTACATCTGATTTCTACTTTTGTCAGACTCTCACGCAGCATCACAAAAATTTATCTAATAATCGCAACTCCTGTTCACTCCAGCTTCTGTTCCTCTTTTCATCACCACTGAACTGATTTTAGTATAATATACCTGGATTAGCTTTTATCCAAGTTTAACTTCCTACCACCCAGTTCAAGAAATGCCTGCTTCTGTCTTACCCATCGCTACAAATCTTGATCAGCTGCGCTGTAATTACCAGATTTTTTGCAAACGACTTTTCCCATACATTTTCTTTCGTTATACCTTCCCTTGATACAACAATAACCAACACAAACTGAAATTGGCTACGTATCGATCATCAATGTAAACCTGCTGTTATTTAAAAACATTTCTGTCATGCTACAGGCTGTATATATATATTATATATATATATATATATTATATATATATATATATATATATATATATATATATATATATATATATATATATATATATATATATATATATATATATATATTTTTTTTTTTTTTTTTACATCTTTGTAACTAACCATCTTATCCAGCTTTATGGCATTTTCTACTATCTGAAACAGAACCGCCTTTGGTATTCTATCAACTTCCTTCCTTCCGATGGACCTGGAGCTATGCTATTCTTCATTCTATTGATGGCTTTCGTTTACTTCTATAGATTGCATTCCCATCAAAAGTCTCTTCAATCTCAATGCCTCACCCAATTCCCATCTTTCAGTTTCTTTGTCATAAAAGATACCTTTGATAATGTGCTCATCTTCGTTTGATATCATCAGCCGTATATAATACCATTTCCTTCACTGTTTTTGATGATACCTGACTGACCCAGGTCTCGTCTTTTGCCTTTTTCTTGAGTTTGACATTCAGTAAATATTCTTTTCCCTTCTCTTTGTTCTTCAACTCTTCAGTTTCTTTTTCAATGGTTACGTCCATTATCTACTAGTTTGCATTTCCTTTTCTCTATTCTTTTCCTTGGTATCTTGTACCTTAGAATTCTGTCTAACTGAATCTTGTACGTCTTGTTAACTAACAATTTTCGGATCTTGTCAAGATTAGCGAACCCAACCATCACCGGGTTCGTTATTCTTGACATAAGGTTAATTGGGTTCGCTATTCTTTACATGTGAAAAATTGGGTTCGTTATTCTTTACATGTGCAAAATTGGGTTCGTTATTCTTTACACGTGGGCTTAATCCTATAAAACTTGGTGGGCCTGGGATAATAGTTCAAGTTAATGAATCGTGCTTTTCACATAAACCTAAACACCATCGAGGATGATCCCCTGCTCGTCAAGTCTGGGTTTTTGGCTTTGTTGTTACTAGTACATCTCCAGCAATGGGATATATGGAAATAGTGGAACACAGAGATCAAGACACACTTCTACTAATAATAGAAAAAGTAGTGAGACATGGACCAACTATTCACAGCAATGAATGGGATTATAGAAATATAATCAAAACTACCAGCACAGAACCATGAACCACTCGCACTTCGTTGACCAACAGCCAGGCATCCACATACACCATATTTTTCTTCCATCAATAAAGTGATCATTTATATTTCCAACATATTTTTTCTCATTTACCATCTCTATTTTTCCTTCATAGTCCAGAACATTTCATATCAAGATTAGCGAACCCAACCATCACCGGGTTCGTTATTCTTGACATGAGGTTAATTGGGTTCGCTATTCTTTACATGTGCAAAATTGGGTTCGTTATTCTTTACATGTGGAGAATTGGGTTCCTTAATCTTGATATGGACATGTTGGGTTCGCTAATCTTGACAAGATCCTAATTTTCTATCTCTTTGGACATTTCATAGCCACCTGTCCTCTGCGCCTTTCTCACGTATTGTTTCATATCATCCAAAATTAATTATACTGCACCAATTCCTTTAAAATCCCATATTTTGATTATTGGTCTATTAAACCTCTACTTAGAGTTCCTACTTCTCATATTGATATCCATCACCAACAGCGTATGTTTCTCATATATCCCTTAACAAGAAATACCTTACAATTCAATATACTGCAACGTAATAATACGTTAAAAGTTGATGGAACCAAGGTCTATAGAATACGGGACCTATAACCGGGTTTAATGACGTTTTGGGATTTATATGGATGTTAGTAATTCCAATGGCGATACAAAAAGGACAAGGTAAAAAAATACATGGATACGCACTGCGTCTGTCTAAACTAGGTTGGTAGATTACATGTGAAAAATATTACCCGGTAGTCTCTCTCTCTCTCTCTCTCTCTCTCTCTCTCTCTCTCTCTCTCTCTCTCTCTCTCTCTCTCTCTCTCTCTCTCTCTCTCTCTCTCTCATATAATAATACAAATTTTTTTTACCCTCTTGTAAATATCTGGATGATTTGATAAGATGAGATTAGGTAATGAAAAAAAATCGGTTTGGTTGAATTTCCAAAGAAGTTAGTTTTATTGAATCATTGTTATTTGTTAGAATAACAAACGAAAGGCGGCCGAATGCAGCACGTCTCTGTAAGGGAATTGATAGCAAGGTCACATTATAACAGAAAAGGTTAGGGTATTGGGTCTAGGAAACGCAAAGAAAAGTTGACTATTCCATTTTCTGAAATGGTTTGGCTTGAAGGGGATCAGTTATCCTACATTCACGTTGCACTTTTTAGAATCCTTCGTAATATATTTCTTTTGCTTTATTACTATTATCCTCATCATCATCATCATCATCATCATTATTATTATTATTATTATTATTATTATTATTATTATTATTATTATTATTATTATTATTATTATTATCAGGACCCCTACAATGACTGTATGGGCCCTGATTTTTATTAATTTTGCTCGATAAACTACAAACCTAGTTGGAAAAGCAAGATGCTAGAAGCCCAAGGGCTCCAACAGGGAAAAACACAGTTAGGAAAGGAAATAAGGAAATGAATAAACAATCTGAACAATCAAAATAAGATATTTAAAAAAACAGTAAAACCAGCAAAACAGATATTTCATAGACTATTAAAGACTTATTCATGTACAAAATCGTAAATTAAACACTTTGAACTTTATAATGAAGAACAAATAATTTTCTATTTGAAGGAATTGTAAGTGTATGTTTGCCGGGGTTACAGGAGTCATAAAAAGGGAATGGTGCAGAAAAAAAATCGAGTTCAACTCATATGTTGCATGATTTGCTGGAATGAAAATCCCATGCAAATCATTCCCTATGACCAAGTCTTTAGGATAATAATTTACATATAAATTGCGATTGATTGATTGATTTTTTTTTGTTTTTGGCATCCTGACATCAAAGGTCATTGACGCAAATATCATTATTTATGATATAAATTATTAAATTCCATTTAAAACCATACCAACAGATAGATCATATCAAATTTCATTAGCTTTCAGAAGACCTGCTTCTGAAATAAATCTGAATATTCCACTAGTATTTTAGGACACATTCTGTCAAAGTTTCTTAGCAAGGACAAACCTGCCATCCCTACCACGAGCCTGTAACAGATATCTATTTTTCAAGTACTTAAGATTGGGGGATTCGGTCGTTATGAAATAAACAATTAAAAAACAATAAGGTTACTGGAAGTAAAACTGGAGGAGAGTGTCTTACCTGACTTTACTTGACGAATCAACCTTTGTGATCGCCATGTCGTATTTGGTCTCTGTTTGACGAGTAAAGAGGGAAATCTGCAATGGGAAAATAAGATGATAAATTTCCTTTAAAACATTTCCAAAATATTACAGCAATTTTGAATATTTTCTACAATAGGCCCTGAGAGAGAGAGAGAGAGAGAGAGAGAGAGAGAGAGAGAGAGAGAGAGAGAGAGAGAGAGAGAGAGAGAGAGGGAATACTTACCTGTGTACCTTCCCTCAGTACTTGTTCTAGCTGACTTTTGATATCGTTCCGTGAGATGACAAACCAAGTAACCGTCGTTGACTCCATCGCTCTCGCTTTTACCTGCAATGAAAAATTAAATTGATAGGAAAATTAGTACTGCATGTATATTCTATCTCATTTTATTTATCTATTTAGTAATTAATATAATTTTTGGTGAAAAACTTGTTTAATGGGCTAGTAACTAATATATTTTTTGGCAAATTTGTTTTTGAGTTCGTGGGACAGAGCAAGGAAGATGGATATCAGTTCAGATTCAATGGTGAAAAGTAAAGACACGTGTAGAAAAAAGAAAAGGGACAGACCTAATGACTAATCATTAAAAGATTTACTGCTCCAATTCTCTGGTTATTTACTTTTGATCTGCTGATTTTCATGCCAGACTATATTTACATTGCACAGAGTATGATATTTGTCATCATAGACCTTTTATATTTCGCATGTACTGTCAACACTCAAAGAGATAAAAATGCAGAAAATCTTAAAACACAACGGAAATCTCAATTAAAAAAGGAAACCAGAATAAATATCTTTAATTAAGAGAAAAGCTCTGAACAGAGAATAAAATGAGTTGAGAAGTGAATATGCCTAATAGAAAATAGGAAAATAGTTAAAATCTAAAAAGGGCTTTTATAACTAGAAAAAAAAAAATTAAACAGGAAGGGTTGGAAAAAAAAAAGAAATATTATTAGGATTAAAAAGAAAACATTAGAAATACAAAATAACTCATATGAGTGGAATATAATATTGCATAGAAACTTTTGAAAAAGCAAAGAAAACAAAAAGATATGACCACAGAAACTTAGAATTAGGATTTGTATATTATTGACATTATTAAAAGCAGTAAAGAACGAATATCCTAAACCTCCTGAAACAAAGCAACGGTGCTGGAAGAGGTACAAAAGACGATCATGTTTCTCATGGCCATGCGATAAGCCTGCCATTTTTGCAAAAGAAATTGCAGAGCATCGAAGCTGTTGCATCCGAGAACGACCGTGTCCACCCAATAGCCGTAGCTTCTATGGAGAACTTGATTTATTTCTGAAAAGAAAACGAAACCAATATACAACTAGACTGCAACTGGCTAAAGCCAGTGACGGAGGATTCCCCTGCAAAATAGGTGTGGAAATGCTTTCGTCAATCAGTAGAAGATATTGTGTAATGGTTTATTGGCCTAATGACCCCTTGACTAAATTTTGAGTTACGTTAACAAACTATTCTAAAGCAATTTATCTGTATAATAGCAGGTATATGGAGGTAAACATAGGCAAAAATGACAAATATAGAGAAATTGACCTTTGAACCTGAAGACAATGGGCATTTACAAGGTTATGTGAAGGTCACGGGTTAAATATGACCCCATATTCTGAAAGAGCATGTGCAAATGGTTGTGGGGAGGGGGGGGGGGGGGGTGACAACAAAACATCACTTTTAGCCCACGTCAAATTTTTTCCATGAACTAGCCATATGACCTTGAAAATGAGGATCAGGGTCAAATTTGACATTTGATTTGGAGGTTTTATGCATATGTTTGGGGTAGTTTACTATAGCATGCTATGACCAAAAACCAGTATTTCATGGAGAAATTGCCAAAGTCACGATTTCTGCAATGTCAAAAATAGTTAAAAATCTATATTAAAAAAAGTAATTAAGCAGTCGCTACAAAAGTTAAGCTAACCTTAAATAAATATATAGGGCATCATATGCCACTAAGATCAGGGCTCTGGGCCTTCCGGTTTTTGAGATCTCGGAAACAAACCTGTTTTGAGCCGGTTTGGCCATTAGTGACCTTGACCTTGACCTAATTGCATTAAGGTAGGGCAATATCTGGGGATTTACCTCTGTATCATTGTCCATAAGGCCCTTAGCCATACGGCTTATACTTTAGGCCTAATGGAAATTTAAAATTTTACAAATTTTGCCTTTAAAAGCCCCTGTGACCTTGAAAAGCATGTCAAGGTCACTTAAACTGGGTCTTTGGCATATTCTTACCATAGGCTACCTATGATGATTATTTCAGATTTTTTGCGAAAAAAAAAATGCGCGGAAAGAATAGTGATAATACAACCAAAAATAATAGTATTTCCCTATGGGGAATCCTAATTAAAATAATGATTTTAGAGGTTGTGGCAGCCTATTGGAAACGTCCCTGCCTGGCGGTCGACCGGAATGGGATGACTTGTCATCAACTTATATTTCTCTTGATACCTCGATTGGTAGAATCCTCGCAGGCACACACACACACACACACACACACATTATACAGTATATATTATATATATACTCTCTCTCTCTCCTCTCTCTCTCTCTCCTCTCTCTCATCTCTCTCTCTCTCGCTCTCTCTCTCTCTCTCTCTGTATATAATATACACACACACACACACACACACACACACACACATATATATATATATATATATATATATATATGTATATATATATATACCATACATATATATATGTATATATATATATACTATATATACTATATATATTTATATATATACATATACCATATATACTATATATACATATATATATATATATATATACCATATATACTATATATATTTATATATATACATATACCATATATATATATATATATATATATATATATATACCATATATACTAATATATATATATATATATATATATATATATATATATATATATATATATATACAGCATATAATACACACACACATATATATATATATATATATATATATATATATATATATATATATATATATATATAAAACGGATTTTGAGCGAAGCGAAAAATCTATTTTTGGGTGAGATGGCCATGTCGTCCTGATGGAAGTTCCTATAGGATAGCTTCCTAGGGTATATTACAACTACGGCGATATTCCCAGAGAATTTACCTTAAGGTACCAGAATTCTAACTCCTGGAGCGAATATCCCTCATGAAAGGGATATCGCGACATATCAGAGGACGTATTCTTGACATGCCACATGGCAATCTGCACCCCAAACAGAGATTATGTATCGAGGGGTCAATTGGCAAGAAACGAAATCGGGAAAGAAAAAGGGGAGCCGCTCCCAAGGCTCCCTATTCTCCAGTTTCGTAAGCGTGTCTGGCGCCAGTCCTGGAGCCATCTGTATTCCTTGTAGCGTACACGAGGTGCTACAGATACTGTATGTAGGGAGGGGTCCTACAGCCCTTTCATAGAAAGGGAAGGGCGGGTCCATCAGGACGACATGGCCATCTCACCCAAAAATAGATTTTTCGCTTCGCTCAAAATCCGTTTTTTGGGCTCAAGCCATGTCGTCCTGATGGAAGTATACCAGAGCATTACTGTATCTGTGGATTCTCAGAACGTGCCGTACTCCCCG
>NC_090729.1:156163587-156168587 GCF_036898095.1 Palaemon carinicauda
TATATATATTTATATATATATATATATATATATATATATATATATATATATATATATATATATATATATATATATATATATATATATTTATACACACACACACACACACATATATATATATATATATATATATATATATATATATATATATACATGTATATATTCATATCTATATATATGTATATATATACATTTATATGTATATATGTGTATATATATATAAATATATATATGTATATATATATATATATATATATATATATATATATATATATATATATATATACATTTATATATATGTATATATATTCATATATATGCATATATATAAATACATATAAAAATATATATATGAATATATATTCATCATCATACATACATATACCAAAGGCACTTCCCCCAATTTTGGCGGGTAACCGACATCAACAATGAAACAAAACAAAAAAGGGGACCTCTACTCTCTACGTTCCTCCAGCCTAACCAGGGACTCAACCGAGTTCAGCTGGTACTGCTAGGGTGCCACAGCCCAACCTCCCACATTATCCACCACAGATGAAGCTTCATAATGCTGAATCCCCTACTGCTGCTACCTCCGCGGTCATCTAAGGCACCGGAGGAAGCAGCAGGGCCTACCGGAACTGCGTCACATTCGCTCGCCATTCATTCCTATTTCCAGCACGCTCTCTTGCCTCTCTCACATCTATCCTCCTATCACCCAGAGCTTTCTTCACACCATCCACCCAAACCTTGGCCTTCCTCTTGTACTTCTCCCATCAACTCTTGCATTCATCACCTTCTTTAGCAGACAGCCATTTTCCATTCTCTCAACATGGCCAAACCACCTCAACACATTCATATCCACTCTAGCCGCTAACTCATTTCTTACACCCGTTCTCACCCTCACCACTTCGTTCCTAACCCTATCTACTCGAGATACACCAGCCATACTCCTTAGACACTTCATCTCAAACACATTCAATTTCTGTCTCTCCATCACTTTCATTCCCCACAACTCCGATGCATACAGCACAGTTGGTACAATCACTTTCTCATACAGAACTCTCTTTACATTCATGCCCAACCCTCTATTTTTTACTACTCCCTTAACTGCCCCCAACACATATATTCATATATATATATATATATATATATATATATATATATATATATATATATATATATATATATATATATATACATATATATATGTATATATATATATATATATTTATATAGGCCTATATATATATATATATATATATATATATATATATATATATATATATATATATATATATATATATATATATATATATATACAGTATATATTTTTGTACATGTCTTGAAATAAAAATTTTGGTCAGTACAACTTCTACAGTACCTTTTTTAAATCCTACTTGTTCAACTCTCAGCTCTTCATCAACCTTTCTCTTTAGAGTCTTTAGAATGAGCATACTGTATATTTTCATAACAACTGACGAAAGAGTGAAGCCTCTGTAATTTTGCAAATAGTCAGATCACCTTTTTTTGCCATATTCCCCAACACTCCTAGCTCCCACTCATTAGATTTTGCCTCTTCATGCCAGATTCTGAAAAATAATCTTCTAAATATTCAGGGAGTCGCTTCATTTTCGTCCAAAATCATCTCGCCAGTTATACCATCAGCTTTAGGTACTGTATATCAATCAAGTTATTCCTTTCATAACTCCTATTCATGACCTCACTAAAGTGTTTCATCCAACGTTGCCTTTCTCCATCTTCTGTTGTTATAACAGATCCATCTCTTTTTGATGGGTATATGCTTCTTCTTCTTTGCCCCAGTCAAGATTACATTAATGATTCTATGAACGATTCTTACACCATAGCCACTCCATGAATTCATTTTAAGACATTGTGGCGGGATGTTGCAAAAACAACCCCCACACCCTTGATCACACTAACTGACAATTGTCTCCTCAACACAAAATTTCCCCTTACGTTATCAAAAACTGAACTCTTAGACCGAAGGGAAACAAAAACAAAACATAACCTTAAAACCATATTCTCAAAAACTAACACTTAAAACTAGAATCAACTGCATCCAAAAACTTAACACTAAAAATAAAAATAAACAACATTCAAATAAAAAAAAACTATCAAAACTTAACATTAACCGCACACCACCAACACCAATATATATATATATATATATATATATATATATATATATATATATATATATATATATATATATATATATATATATGTATATATATATATATATATATATATATATATATATATATATATATATATATATATATATATATATATATATATATATATATATATATATATATATTTATTATGGACACTAACAGTCGTCCACACACTGCCAACTGTCTTTTGCAGCCCACTACCACAGCTTTGTGGTCAACAATCCACTGTGTGGCAATTTGCCACCACTGCCTCCCTAATTGGGGTCCTGGATGTCATCATCATCATTATCATCATCATCATCCGAAAATTCCTTCTTACAGCCAAGTCGTTACCAATTATATCCAAATCTAAAATAGCAGTCAGTTTCAAGTCCCTTATAACAAGCCAGGTCATCAATCAATATTCAAAATATCTCTCTCAAAGGAGGAATCACAGCTCAGAAAATAAATAATCACTTCCAACGCTGGTAAGAAAAATATATAAATCCAGCGTTCACACAACTGCCTCAGGACGCAGTCAATAAAAAAAAGCATTCACCCAAGACATTCACCACTGTTGTAACCTAACTAAAAATATAAAAAAACAATCTCATTTATACCAACAGTCTTTCTCACCACAAACAATCGATACACTAACTACCTCTCTCTCTCTCTCTCTCTCTCTCTCTCTCTCTCTCTCTCTCTCTCTCTCTCTCTTCTCTCTCTCTCTCTCTCTCTCTCTCTCTCTCTCTCTCTCTTTCTCTCTCTCTCTTTCTCTCTCTCTCTTTCTCTCTCTCTCTCTCTCTATCAGGATTTGGCAAAAAACAAAAGTAAAAAAGAACAAAAATAAATCCTCCACAACATATTATACAACAATGTGTAAAATAAAGAAATCCAATGTTCATGGCATTTGTGGACCATGAAAAAGTCTGATTGTGTGCACCGGCCAATTTTGTGGAGAGCCCTGCGTTATTATGAAGTTCCTCTTAGATATGTAAGTTTGATTAAGTCTGTTCATGAGCATAGCAAGTGCAAAATGAATGTTAATGGAGTCCTATCAAATGAATTTCTAGTGAACAGTGGAGTACTTCAAGGAAATGGGTTGTCACCTATGTTGGTTATCATCCTTATGGATTTTGTAATGCATAGAACAGTGTGGGACGGTGGAGAAGTATTGGACTGGATTAGTAACAGGAAATTAGCGGACCTACAGTATGCTGATAACTTTATTCTTATCAGGATTTGCAACGCTTGCTTACCAAAAGGCATGAATTATCACATGAAGTTAAGCTGAAGATGAATAGAAGAAAGAGATAATAAAAACGTAATATACAATGGAAGATGAAATATTATTGGAAGGAAAAAGGATTAATGAGGTGAATTCGTTTAAATATATAGGAACTATGATCTCTAATACAGGCTCTATAGAATTAAAGTATAGTGAAAGAGTAAGAAAAGCAAATCAGAAAATGGCTAGGTCAAGTAAAATTTGAAATTCATATTGCCTGAAATTACATATAAAAATCAAGCTATATATCAGTTTAGTGAGATCGATGTTACTGTATGGGCATGAGTCGTGGTATGACAAAGAAACAATATAAAACAGATTTTGTAGACTTAAGAACAAAGCCATCGGATGGATATTGGGAAATAAATGGCAGAACAGGATTAGGAATGAAACTGTAAGAGAGATTACTTAAGTGCCATATATGGAGGAGATCATGGTGAGGGGTAGATGGAGATGGGCTGGGCATGCTCTTCGCACTCCTCAAGAGATTACATCACCAAAATTTCAACTGGGCTCCACAAGGGACTAGAAGAGTTGGAATACCCAGGCATACATGGCTGAGGACTATGAAGAGTGAAGTACGAGATGACGAATGGAGAAGTATTGATTTAAAAGATCAAAATAAAGACGACTGTCGAAACCTAACCGAGGCCCATTGTGTCAATAAGCATAGTAGTAGATGATATATATATACATATATATATATATATATATATATATATATATATATATATATGTATATATATATATATATATATATATATTTATATATATATATATATATATATATATATATATATATATATATATATACATATATATATATATATATATGTATATATATATATATATATATATATATATATATATATATATATATATATATATATATATATATATATATATATATATATATATATATATATATATATATATATATATATATATATATATATATATATATATATATATATATATATATATATATATATATATATATATATTTACAAAGATATTATTAGAACAATTAGAAAGACAGCTAGACTTTAATCAACCAAGAGAACAAGCAGGATTTAGAAGTGGGTATTCAACAACTAACCACATCCATGTAGTTAAGCAGATAATGGAAAAATCAACTGAGTATGGCATATCACTATGTATGGCAGTTATAGACGATGAGAAAGGTTTCGATTCTGTGAAAACATCGGCAGTAATGAAAACCCTTCAAAAATGGAAGATATCTATACAAGAAAGTACAGCAATCCTAAAACTACATAAAAATAATGAGAAAATTCCGAAAATTCCGATTGAGAAAGGAGTTAGACAGGGAGACCCCATCTCTCTTAAATTATTCACTGCATACCTAGAAGTTTTTAAGAACTTAGAATGGGTAAACTTAGTGATTTATATTAATGGGGTATACTTTAAAAACTTAAGACTTGTAGATGACACAGTTGTGTTTAGTGAATCATGGGAGGAATTACAAAAGATGATAGAAGATTTTAATAGTGAAAGTAGAAATGTAGGACTGAAAA
>NC_090729.1:156176087-156273587 GCF_036898095.1 Palaemon carinicauda
TCACGTTGTACCCGGAAGTTTTCCGTCCAGAACTTCACCAAACGCCAACGGTTTCTGCCAAGCACTGTATTTATCACCATATCAAGACGACAGGACCCCCAATATTTACGAAATTCAGACGTCTGGCACCGGAACGATTGGCAGCCGCCTAACAGACGTTCGCCGAAATGGAGGAAATGGGCCTTTGCCAAAAGGCCTCCAGCCCATGGTCGTCACCCTTACACATCGTTCTGAAGAAGGACGGCTCCCTCCGTCTGTGCGGGGATTACAGGCGCCTGAACATACAAATAGAACCGGATCACTACCCCCTCCCAAACATTGCCGACGTGACCTACCTGCACAAAGCGAAGGTTTTCTCTTCGCTCGGCCTCCTGAAGGGGTATTATCAGGTGCCTATGAACCCAGAAGACATCCCCAAGACCGCCATCGCTACTCCGTTTGGTATATACACCTTCAATTACTCCTGTTTTGGCCTTTGTAATGCTGGGGCCACGTTTCAACGTCTCATGGATTGCATCTTAGGGGACCTCCTTTTCTGTGTATGTTATGTGGACGACATACTTGTGTTCTCAAAAGAGGAACACCTCCGCCACCTGCGCATCGTGCTCGTCCGCCTGCAACAAAACGTCCTTGTAGTCCGGTACGACAAGTGTACCTTTGGCGCCAACGAAGTGTCGTTCTTAGGGCACCACATCACTCCTGAAAGAGTCCATCCCCTCCCTGAGAAGGTAGCAGCCGGTCGGAACTTCCCCGCGCCCTTGACCGTCAAAGCTCTGCAGGAATTCTTGGGCATGATCAACTATTATCACCGTTTTCTGCCAGCCATTGCCGCCACTCTTGCTCCCCTCTACGCCTCCCTTAAGGGCAAGCCAAAGGACCTGAAGTGGGGTACCTTTAAAGAAGCAGCCTTCTGCAATGCAAAGAAGGCGCTATCAACTGCTGCGGCTCTCACTTTTCCTATCCCACATGCCCCTCTCCTTCTCTCCACCGATGCCAGTGACGTGACTATTGGTGCAGTACTCGAGCAGGTGGTCAATGGCTCGCCCCGCCCATTGGCCTTCTTCAGCAGAAAACTGTCCAAGGCAGAATCGGGTTATTCTACTTTCGATCGAGAATTGCTGGCGGTGCACTTGGCTGTCCGTCACTTTCGCCATTTCTTAGAAGGTACGCCCTTCGTCATTCGCATAGACCACATGCCTCTGGCGCACGCCTTTACTCGGTATTCTGATTCCTGGTCCGCCCGGCAATGCCGACATCTCTCCGCCGTAGCTGAATATAATTGAACCCTTCAATACGTCCCTGGGGAAAATGAATCCCGTTGGCGATGCCCTGTCAAAAAACACGTTGGCTGCCGTTCAACTGGGATTGGATTACAACGCCCTGGCTGAAGCCCAACGACAGGATCCAGAATATCAAGCATGTAGGACATCCTGCGCGTCCCTCCGTTGCGAAGACTTCCCCCTCGAAGACTCCAACACCACCCTCCTCTGTGACGTCAGTACTGGTAGACCGCGACCTTGGATTCCTGCTCCCATGCGACGGCAGGTGTTTGATTTCATTCACGGCCTTTCACATCCCTCGTGCCGTTCTACTGCACAGCTGCTGAAGGCGAAGTTCATTTGGCACGGCATTTCTAAGGATGCTAAGGATTGGGTCCGCGCCTGTACTTCTTGCCAAACTTCCAAAGTATATTGACACACGGATTCAGGAGTGGGCACTTTTCTTCAACCTCAGCGTCGTTTCGCACACATTCACGTCAAAGTTTTAGCCCCTACCCACATCACAAGGACATCGTTACCTGTTTACCGTCATTGACCGCTCCACTCGTTGGCCTGAAGCCATTCCCATGGAAACTGCAACATCCGCCGCATGTACATCTGCCTTACTCTCCGGATGGATTGCAAGATTTGGTATCCCTGAGCATATTACTTCTGACAGGGGAACCACTTTCACCTCTCAATTGTGGACATCATTAGCGAATCTCCTGGGCATCACCCTACATCAGACAACGGCCTACACCCCGCTGCCAATGGAATGGTTGAACGTTTTCATCGCACCCTCAAAGCAGCTTTGATGTCCCGCTGCAAGGATTCCAACTGGTTTACTCAGCTTTCGAGGGTCCTCCTGGGACTAAGGACCACTCCTAAAGACGCTCTCGACGTCTCGGCAGCTGAAATGGTGTATGGCGACCCGTTGGTCGTCCCTGCCAAAATTTTTCCTTCTACAACCTCCTCCGACAATCTCCAGCTCATAAGTCACGTCGTGAGAAAATTTACTCCATGCCGCCAGACTTGCAAGCCCCCAGCGAAGCATCACATACCAACAGACTTGCACTCTGCAACGCACGTCTTCCTGCGCAACGACACTAGCAAGCCACCGCTAACGCCCCCTTACACAGGCCCTTTCCTTGTGATCCGATGCAGTTCGAAAGCATTCCTACTAAACATTCCGTGGCAAAGAAGACTGGGTCTCCATTGATCGTCTAAAACCTGCTTATCTTCTGCCAGATGACCCGCCTACAGTTTGCCTTTCTAGATCGGGGCGCCCTATTTAATATATACGGTATGTCATTTTTAGGGGGGAAGCCATGTACCAACCGTATGTCACACGATCGTACATAATTCATTTTGTATATATTATGCTTGTATCTGCGCTCTTCCCTCGCACTAAAAAGAACCAGAATAAACATGTCTGCGTTTTTCCTCTGTAACATTGTCTGTTTCTCGAACATGAAATTTCCTGTTGCCTTGAGGTTTTGTATATAAAGGAGAGTGTTCTATAATAAATTACTCAGTTGCTTGCATCCTGCCTTTGAGTTCACAACCTTTTCTCGGCCCGTCACAGTAGGTATAGTTGGTTTCATTAATTCCAGTACCTTGACGTGTCCTTAGGTTCCCATGAGGTGTACCGGAATTAATGAAGTCGACTGTACAAAGTTCCTTGACTATAAGAAATTCGAATTTTTGTGGAGTTAACTTTGGATAGAAGTTTCGCTAGAATATGTTTGCATAGAGTGGAATGATACCTGATCATCATTTTGCTTTTCAACAGGCATTGCTGGAAGGAGTGAAAATGTAGCAGCAAATGTGATTAAGACTAAGGATTTTGATAAAAGGGAAGGGGTAAAAAGGGCTAAAGTTAGTCACTCAAGTAGAAAAAGTAGATTAGGAATTTGAAAAACTCTATGATGAAGTCTTACGGACAGGTGGGGGTGTTAATTGGTATAGCCCGTAAGAATAAAAAAGTGGTAATTGCTGGGATGAGGACATAGAAGTTTTATTGATAGCTGAAAGATTACTTGATGTGGAGTTACATAGGAGAAGCAAAGAGTATATTTGAGTATGCATGAGGATGGGTAGGGTACTCAAGAAAAAGTAAGAAACAAAAGAAGTAATATAAAAAAATAGAGAGAGAGAGAGAGAGAGAGAGAGAGAGAGAGAGAGAGAGAGAGAGAGAGAGAGAGAGAGAGAGAGAGAGAGAGAGAATATATGAACTTTTAGGTAAATAAGTGTTTCTACAGGAGAGTTACCATAAAGACAAAAGTTAATGAGAAATAGTTCTCAGAATAAAAGATGAAAATAGTGAGATGCTTTCTCAAGGTAATGCAGTCTTGGGTCGATAAAATGATGTGTTGGCTGATCAATATTGAAAATAAAGCAAAATGCTATAATACAATAGCAATTTTGGAAAGGTTAGTTGAGGCGGAGAATGCTAATAGAAGTGACTATTGCAGACGCAAGGACACAAAATTGAGAGATTGGAGAAGGAAAAAAGTGAGAGTCTTAGGGATTACAAGTGAGACACTGCAGCATGGAGGTGTAAGTGTTAATTGGGTGACTGTAACACACTAGGTTGAAGGAAAAGTATTAGAGTAATGGATGAAAGAAATATTTTTTTTTTACTGCACAAATCTAACATTGGCTTGAAAGTCAGGGAAGGTGCATTGTAAAGGAAGCAAGACATAATACAAAATGATTGATAAGGGACGAATAGTATAGAAAGTATAGATCAAGTGTATTTAATTGACAGTTTTAATAGCAGATTGAAAGTAAATAAAAAAAAACTGTTGGTGGTATAGATAGACCTAGTAAGGTTATAATAGAATAGATAGAGGAGCAATATGGCAGGTGTTGCGGATGTATTGCGGAGACGATAAATAAATTTTTGGTTGGAGTGATGTCATAGCTCAAAAGTATATGAAGTTAAGGGATAGAAAAAAAATAGAACTCTGAATGCAGTGTAGAATGGTTAATGCTACCAGATTATAAAGCACGGACTATGTTTATTGGAAATAAACTGCAAAAGCTAGTCAAAGGGGAGTCAGTTTACATTAGGTCCAAGCAGTTACCTGTGACTTGTGAGTCGTTTCACTTATGATTTGGGCACAGCCTGAATTAGAGGCAAAGTGGGGAAAGTGATGGATTCCTAAAAAGACAGGACACAGTTCGGAATCCAAAACTATTAACCAACAGTCTAGAGACACTATGATAGACCAAAATAATTGTAACAGTGGTAAAAGTAGTAGTAGCAGCAGGAGTAGTAGTAGTAATCATCATCATTATTATTATTATTATTATTATTATTATTATTATTATTATTATTATTATTATTATTATTATTATTGTTTTTATGACAGTTAGTTTTGATTAAAAGAATGAAACCAAAAGATATCATATCCACTTTATCATTAGATAATTAACAGTATCATGTAAGCCATAGCCAAGAATGCAAGAATGTGTTAAACTACATGTCCGGTACATTAAAGATACTCATATTAAGTTTTTATAAAAGATCTAAAGAAATTTTAGCCTGTCTTTTATCTTTTTACTTATTCTTGTGTGAGGAGATCGAGAGAGACATTACTTCCCAAATTAATTTAAATTACTGCTAAAAATCAAGCCTCATTAAGCTTTCGCTTTATAGGCTATGAAAAATTTGCCATTTGTGAAGGAAAGATGAAATCATTCAAGAAACAATGAAGGTGGAAAATTCAGAATCCACTAAAAGCTTTAGTAAGCATTTGTATAACGTTAAGCCAGAAAATGTTTTATTTTTTATACGAAAATAAGTTATTTTTTTTTATGTGCGATTCAGTTTTACACAGAAAACCCTCAGACAAAATCTTTAGATATGAGGGTTAACAAAAATATAGATTTGTAAAGATATTGATTAAGGGAATTGTAGATTTGAATATGCTTACGTCCATACAAGGTGAAATAAAACTATGAAGAGTTACTTAATACACAATTTGGAAAAAGGAATCAAAACGATTCACAAACAGAAGTTGTTGAAATAGTAATCATAAATGTATTCAATACAAGATAGATAAAGGCGAAATAATGGAGTATCTTCTTTTTAACACCAGGATAGCACAAACAGGCATGCATGGTGCATAAACATTGTTAAGATATCTTAGCACATTGGAATATTTGTGAATTTATGTAACAGCCTTTTACATTATACATGAAATGAGTAAAATTTATTTAAGCAGCATGTTTGCGTGAATTAAAAATTCATTTTCAAACAACATCGCCAACGAATATCGGCTCAATGGCCTGAAAATTCTTATCAATAATTCCCAACGCAAGAAATGTCAGTAACATCAAAATTTCTTTTCTACAGATATCAGCCAATGATTTTTAACTGTTCTCTCCGGCAAGCATACGCCGCCAGGTAATCCCTTTCTTATTGCACAGTACACATATCGGAATTGTTTATTCAAGCGTTTTTCTCACGCTGAAGGAAAAATAAATCATGAGCCAAGGTCCAACGGAATAGCCAAGGAACCTTTTCCACCATCATAAAGGAATGATGAAGTGCAGTGCGTGAATTATAGAATTTTGTGTGAACGGCATAAATTATGACTAAGTTGACGGAAGTTTGGGAAAAGTCAAGTTTTGTCAAGAAAAGGAAGCAAACGTTAGCGAGGGTGAGCGTGAATATCATATTCGTTTTATGGTATATTTACATGACCAAATACAATCTTATACATGTGATATACTGAACAATTGGCTTTACTGCTAGTTGTTGCTCAATATTATAAAAGTTTTTGAAGAGTTTCTTGGAAAAAGGTAAAGTTATGATTATACAAAATTAGTTTTATGAGTTATTCACTCGTCAGACAACCTCCTATCGAATCTCTCGATTTTATTGTCACAATACTGGCCTATATCTTCTTCGTTTACTAGAATTTTATTACTTGTTTCCGTTACATATGTAAGGCCATGAATTACCAAACTTGACAGTTAACACGAAAAATCTCTTAATTTTAAAGACAAGCATTTCAACAATGAAACCGCTATAGAGTACAAGAAAAAAAGAACAAATTATAAAAGGCTGTGCTAAAAAAAAAAAAAAAAAAAAAAAAAAAAAAAAAAAAAAAAAAAAAAAAAAAAAACGGCGGATCAGATTCTAGCCTAATATATTTCCTTAGGAGCACCAGGGTAGCCTTTTAACATTTTGTTCCTTATGCAAATAATAGTAAACCTAGCGTTTCTGATCTTAGTCCTGTCACGATAGAATTATCTACTCAGGTCTCGTTAAGAATTTCCCTTAAAAATATACTATTTTTTTAATATTTTTCGGAAATGCAACTCCCAAACAGTAATTTACCTTGCCATTTTACATATCTTGAAACAGCCATTGATTGACGTTACTCGTTTACGTAGATTTTTCGATGGTGCTTTATCCTTTCAGAAAAGCTCTTCGATGCTGTATCACCCTTTCCTTTCTAAAATTTTAATGTACTGTAGTAATTCCGTGGCCCTCTGGACAAAAGCTTAAAACAGAAAGATTTCTGACCATTCGTTTCTCTTCTAACTTTTTATAAGGTTTTTAAAGAAATGTCTTGGTCTTTTTCATTTATTTTGAATTATTTTCATTTACTTGGCTTTTCGTTTTCCTTTTTTTTCTCACCTGTTGGCATTCTGTGTTATGGAGAATATATTGAGAACTTATGATATATTTGAGATGTTACATATGTGAATATACCTCCTTTCGATGCACACCTGTTAAAGGTTTACTGTAATATCTTGTCAGGGTTTAATGGACTAAATGAAAACCGTATTCAAGTTGTGAAGTATTCAAGACATGCCTTTATAATTATAGCTTGGTCTGTTTTAGGAATAAAAGGGATCTTTATTTGTAGTAAGGTCATCAACTTAAAAACTCAATAGGTTCCAAGAAGTTGTTTGTTAATCGAATTTTGGCCTAGGGTAGCCCTAACCTAACTTCCATGCCTACGATTTGTAGTGGTAAAAGTTAACAAATAGTCCCATTTTATATGTAATAAATATCAGGTTATTACAAATGTCGTTTTGCTTACTGCATTAGATCATATAATATTACTTTATTAAAGTATTCAAGTATCCTATTACAGAATAAAAACTTACAATATCTGAGATTTGATTGATATTTATATAAAACCCATAATTTGTATATCTACACAAGAAACAAAACGTTTTGCAGTATTGTATAATCAATACTTAGAAAAAGTTGAGTGCCGTTTCTCTAGTTAATTTTCCTTTCACGAAAGTTGGACTTATTATTTTTCTTACATAATTGGACAATATTAGGTTAGTGATTTTACTGTATTTCAACATAATAAGTTTATTGCTTTAGAACAAAAGCAGGCGTTCAAATTTTTACTTATTACGGTTTAAATAAGTACAAATTTGAACACCTGCTTTTGTTCTGATTATACAATAACAATGCCATTGCCATATTGCAAAGAATAGCTGGTAACTTTTTATTTTTAATTGAATTGAAATATTGGATCCTTGACGCGAGTGAAGAATTTTTTATTAGCAAATATGGAGTTGAACACTGTGGCCTTAAATGTTTGGTGTAATACTAATGGAATCGCAGCACTACAGGTAGATGGACACTGGTTTTGTGAGGCTGAGGAAGTGTCCATGGAGGTCAAGAGGTGCGTCCGTGGATACAAGAAAAGTGACACTGCAGTAAAGTTTTTTTTTTTTTTTTTTTTTCAGATGAATTGTTAGCAGGTTTTAATCAGTGGTTGTATGGGGAATCTCGTGCAGCAGTAATACGAAGGAAC
This sequence comes from Palaemon carinicauda, assembly GCF_036898095.1. NCBI lineage: Eukaryota > Metazoa > Arthropoda > Malacostraca > Decapoda > Palaemonidae > Palaemon > Palaemon carinicauda. Next base: position 156,184,147 of record NC_090729.1, read on the forward strand.
GTGATATATTAATGAAAAGCTTTATCTATTTTAAGATGTCTTCTTTCATGGTGAATTATTCTATGCTTAATATCATCACTTCGTATAATTGGTCATTGATTGTAATTTTCATGATAATCGTGCCTGAAATTTTGCTTTATTGTATTTTGAGTGTTTTGATAATGTTTATTTTTGTGTATACATTTTTTTTTTTTATTAAAATTAATGTTCCTTAATTCATGACTGTTCTTTGAGACTTGATATTCTTAAATTGTTGTAATAGGTGGAGGTGACAGTGAAATATTTGATATTCTTAAATTGTAATAGAAGAAGAAGGTTATTCTTTGATATTCAAAGGGCACCAGTCACCCGTTGAGATACTACCGCTAGAGAGTTTTGGGATCTTTTGACTTGCCAGATAGTACTACATTGGATCCTTCTCTCTAATTACGGTTTATTTTCCCCTTGCCTACACACACACACAGAGAATAGTCTAGCCTATTCTTTACTTATTATCCTCTGTCCTCATACACCCGACAACACTGAGATTACCAAACCATTCTTCTTCACCCAAGGGGTTACTGTACTGTAATTGTTCAGTGGCCACTTTCCTCTTGTTAAGGGTAGAAGAGACTCTTTAGCTCTGGTCAGCAGTCTAGGAGAAGGACAATCCAAAATCAAACCATTGTTCTCAAGTTTTGGGTAGTGTCATAGCCTCTGTACCATGGTCTATCACTGTCTTGGGTTGGAGTTCTCTTGTTTGAGGGTACACTCGGGCACACTGTTCTATCTAGTTTCTCTTCCTATTGTTTTGTTAAGTGTTTATAGTTCATATAGGAGATATTCATTTTAATGTTATTACTCTTCTTAAAAACTTTACTTTTCCTTGTTTCCTTTCCTAACTCGCTGTTGGATCCCCTGGGCTTATAGCATCCTGCTTTTCCAACTAGGGTTGTAGCTTAGCAAGTAATAATAATAATAATAATAATAATAATAATAATAATAATAATAATAATAATAATAATAATAATAATAATAATAATAATAATAATAATAAAATGTTGTAAGAGGTGAAGATTATTGTTTAATATAGATTCTTAAATTGTTGAAAAAGGTGAAGGTTATTGTTAAATATATTTGTAATTTTGCCCAGTTGTGTCATTAACTAGAATGTTTACTCTGGATGAGAACCTGACAAGTACTATTTCAGACCGAACATGGTCGAGTAGTTTATTCAAAACTACCGAAAATTGTTTGTGACAAACGGCGACCGTGACAAGATTAAAAGTCTATAGAAACTTTCATATGTTACGCAGTGTTGTTATAGTTAGTGCTAGTGAGGCAGTGACTGTTTAGAGGGCAAATATTGTTTCAGTGTTGTGTAGCATGGTATATGAAAATGTCATTACTTACAGAATTAATTGTTCTTGGTAAAGGAATAGGTTATGAGGGACAGGAACTAAGATTTTGTTAGCGATGATCAGAAGGCGCAGTGTGACCCAAGGTATACCTTGGTGTGACCTTAGACAAGAGGAAAGCGAACCTAAGATATAATCATAGTTTGAAACAAGAAATATATAATAATCGTTAACTAAATCTTTTAGTATGTTGAGAAATTATCTTTTATTATGAGTGAGAACTAAATGGCCGTTCCGGAAACGTCTCCCTCCAACATCATCATCTCCTTCACCTATTAACGCAAAAGGCCTCGGTTAGATTTCGCCAGTCGTCTTTATCTTGAGCTTTTAAATCAATACTTGTCCATCCATCATCTCCTACTTCACACTTCATAGTCCTCATTCATGTAGGCCTGTGTCTTCCAACTCTTCTAGTCCCTTGTGAAGTCCAGTTGAAAGTTTTGTGAACTAATTGCTCTTGGGGACTTTATATGAGTTCGTACGGGTGTGGACGTGTGTTTCAGTGCTCTGTATCGAATCTGACTTTAAACGGAATCATTGTGTATCTCGTTGTTTGTACTATGACAAATCTCTTTGTGGGTGTTTGCTAGTGTTGATATTAGTGAAATATAGTGCTAAAAATCAGTGGTTTCCTTGTATGTGAGGTCTGTAGTGAAAGGCCTGACCCAGCATTTTTGCGTTGGGGTGGGGCTACTTGAAAAGTTCATTGAAAAATGATTCAATATGCCCGTCTTTAGAAAACGAAAAGGAAGACGTATTCCCGAGAATGATCTCGGTCTATTTATGACTGAAATTGACGAGGTACTCACAGGAAGGGAGGAAAGTATAATGGCAGCAGCTTATGAAGAATGTGATGACGGAGGCAATCGTGGCATGTGTGGGCACTGTGAGTCCTATGTCGATGATGGGATGCAATGCGATCAATGCCGAAGATGGTACCATGATGAAGTAGCTTGCTCTAATTTAAGGGATGGTTCAAGTACTCTTTTAAAAAGCAGGAACATCATTTATAAATGTCCAAAATGTGTTGAGTCTGCATGTGTTGATGACATAACGAGACTAAGCATCATCATAGAAGAGATGAAGGTAAATGTACAACAACAGATGTCTGGTTTTATGGATATGATAACTGCTCAATACATGGATATGCGTCAAGAAATTGTCGAGCTGAAAGAGAAACGTATGGAATACGAAAAAGAGAATGTGACCAAGACTACATATGCAAGTAAGTTGAAATCAAGAAACACTTTGGTTATAAAATCTACGGAGGAAAATAAGAAGGCTTCAGATATCAAGAAAACTATCATGAAGAAGATAACCACGAATGTCGAACAGGTCAAAACCTCTAAACAAGGCCACTTGGTAGTTAATTTTGAGGATAAAACTGGGTTGGAAAAGGCTAAAAATGACTTAGAAGAGGTCAAGAATGACATTAAGGTAGAAGTAGATAAAAAGGATCTACTTAAACCGAAGATCAAGGTCTGCAATATTGATGAAAATGAAGATGATATAATTGCCAGTATAATGGAGAAGAATGAATGGTTGAATGATATATGTGAAAATGAAGAAGACTTTAAATTGATCAGGAAGTTTAAATCAAGACAAAGCGGTAAATTACACGTCATTATAAAGTGTAGTCCAACTATCAGGAAAGTCTTCCGTAAAAGAGATGATAGAGTATATACCACGCTTGGAGGATGCTGTAAAATCTATGATTCCTACAATGTATTTCAGTGTTATAAATGCCAAGAATTTGGTCATACTGCTGAAAATTGTAGCAAGACTCAGGTATGTGCCAAGTGTAGCCAGGATCATCGAACCACGGATTGTAATGTAAATATGTTAAAGTGTCATAACTGCACAATGAGGAATTACAATGATACGAATCATAGGACATATGATGATAACTGTAAAGTATACAAGGAGGAGCTTACCAGGATAAAAAAATAGAACCGATCATGGAGTCTAGCCCATTGGTTAAGTGTGGTCTGATAAATATTCAATCGGTGGGGAATAAAACCTTAGAGATTAGAAATCTTATTAACGAAATGGAATTAGATTCATGCTTATTAACGGTAACTTGGTTGCAGGGAAATATTAGTGATAACTCAAAGATTCAGGAGATGACGCCGTGTACTCATGATTTCTATCACGTACCAAGAAAGGACAAAACTGGAGGAGGAGTGGGTGTCTTTGTGTCGAAAACTTTCTCTAGGGTTTCTATCATGAATGAAATAGTATTTGAAACGTTTGAATATATCTGTTTAAAACTGACAAGAAACAATAAGGTATTGAATATAATATCATTATATAGACCACCAGCGAGTAATATGACTAAATTCATTGAAGAATTTAGTATTCTTGTGGGTGTGGTGGACGATATTAAAAATACATTAATTGGTGGAGACTTCAACTGTTGGGTAGATGATGAAAATGATAATAAGGCTAAAGAACTCAAGGAAGTATTTGAGATGTTTAATTTAATAAACAGTGTTTTGGTATCAACGTCAGTAGGTGGTCATACACTCGACTTGGTCATATGTGGAAAAGACTCAGACCTAATAAAAAACCTTGAAGTGGAACCAGACTTTGAGATCTCAAAAACACATAAACTCATCACCTTTAATGTTAATATAAATTGCACCAGAGTATTGAAAAAATGGATCACATATAGGGAACGGGAAAATTTTGATGCTGAGAATTTTATTGAAGCTAGTGTAGCGCAAATGTCTTGTGTGAACACACAATGTGAACATATGGTAGACATAGAATGTGTTGGGTGCTATACCAAGAAATACAACGACAATTTTGGAAAAATGTACGATACCATGTGTCCCATAAAGAACAAACAAATAGTGGTACGCGAAAATGTTAGATGGTATAATAGTGAACTATTAAAGGCAAAAAGACACAGACGTAAGATGGAAGGTAGATGGCAAAGAGCCAAATCCTTACAAGCCAGAATTCTATATAATAAGGCCAGAAATGACTATAACATCCTGTTAGAAAAAACAAAAAGAAAATTCTACAACGGCGAATGTAAAAAAAACTAATAACATGAAGGACTTTCATAAAAACCTTAATGATTTGATGGGATTAAAGAAAAAATATGTCTTGCCTGACAATGTTTGTACAGAGAGTTTTGCTATATTCTTTAGTGAAAAAATTGATAAAATCTATAGAGGCTTCCCCCAAAATCACTTGGAGGGACAGTCAGCTATGCCAGTGAAGGAGGGAAAGAAGTTAATAAAATTTAGGGAGATAAATATGTGCGACTTGTTAAAGGTTATGAGAGAGATGAAGAATACATATTGTGGAAACGACCCTTTCCCAAACAGTTCAATAAGTGAAGCTCCAAACAAACAAGTCGTATATAATATTTACCTGAACATAATTAACCTAAGTATATCGTAATCCTGTTTTCCTAGCTGTGAAAAAACTGCGTTGATCAAACCAATTTACAAAGGGAAAGGTGATGTAAACGAGCTAAATTCATATAGGCCCATTTCAAATTTATCCTACATGTCAAAGCTTATTGAAAAAGTCATAAGTGAGCAATTGTGGGCGCATATTGACGAGTTAGAGGTATTCCCGGAAAATCAATTGGCCTACAGAGCTAATCATTCTACAGAAACTACTTTGTGCTCAATAATGAATGATATGATAGGTCTTCTTGATGGGGGAAAGTGTGGAATTTTAATTATGTTAGATCTTAGTGCTGCTTTTGACACTGTTGTGCACGAATACTTACTTGACGACTTGAAGTCTATTGGAGTGACTCAGGAAGCACTGAAATATTTGCGAAGTTACTTAGTGAACAGGAAGACTATTGTAGAAGTTTCTGGAAACCGATCCAATGAGAGAATACTTATGAAGGGTGTACCACAGGGTAGTGTCCTGGGCCCTATCTTGTTTAACATATATACTATCGAGCTATCACACATCTTGAAAAAACAAAAAGTGGGTTTTAAACTATATGCAGATGATACTCAGTTTTACCTCTCAATTTCAACAACACAAGATACAGGGAAGAAAATTGATGAGATAATGACTGAAATAAAAACATGGATGCAGAGGAAAAGGCTCAAATTAAATGATGATAAAACAGAATGTATGTTTTTCGGCACAAGGGTGGCTTTGAAGAATTACCAGTTAATTCAAAGTATAAAAATTGGTGATGCTGATGTTGGGATTGTGCCTGTTGTGAAAAATTTGGGTGTACTGATAGACTGTAATTTGTCAATGAAGGACCAAATTGTGAACACAGTGAAAGTGTGTAACTATCACCTGAGAAACATAGCATTTATTAGAAAATATTTAACAGAGGGCAGTACAAAAATTTTAGTGGTGAGTCATGTAATATCAAGGCTTGATTATTGCAATTCTCTGTACTACAAATTGCCCAATACACTACTAAGGAAGCTTCAAAATGTGCAAAACCGGGCGGCTAGACTGATAAAAGGCATTAAATTTCGGGAGAGAATAACTCCTGCACTGATCGATCTACATTGGTTACCTGTTAAGGCTAGGATTGAATTTAAAATTTGCTTGTTGACTCACAAAGCACTTACAGGTGATAAGCCTAAATATCTTCGTGATTGCTTGATCCCCTACCCTGAAGCTACCAGCGCCACTGTAAGAGTTAGACATGCAGATGACCCACATAGACTATTCAAAATTAGTGTGAATCATGCAATAGGAGGAAGAACGTTCAGTTATGCTGCACCGAGACTCTTTAACGACCTTCCACTCGATGTCAAGAATAGCACAAATGTGGCTGCCTTCAAGAAAAACCTGAAGACTTACCTTTTTAGAAAGTGTTATAATAGTGACCTGAAAACTATTAAGCTTGAATACAAATGCTAGCGAAATAACTGAATACGATACAGAGCAAAATATTAACTGGAAAGGATTTTTTCATACACCAAGGCCCGCCTGAACAGACCTTTAGTGTTTGATGGAGGGCGAGAAATAAACCTCTAAAAGTAAAAAAAAAGTAAGTAGGGGAGTGCAAAGAGCATGACCAAACCATCTCCATCTACCCCTCACCATGATCTCATTCACATATGGCACTCGAGTAATCTCTCTTATAGTTTCATTTCTAATCCTCTCCTGCCATTTAACTCCCAATATTCTTCTGAGGGCTTTGTTCTTAAATCTGCAAAATCTGTTCGATATTGTTTTATTTTCGTACCACGAATCATGTCCATATAGTAACACCGATCTCACTAAACTGATATATAGCCTAATTTTTATATGTAATTTCAGGCCATTTGATTTATAAATTTTACTTAATCTAGTCATTGTCTGATTACCTCTTTTCAATCTTTCATTAAAATACAATTCTAAAAACCCTGTATTGGAGATCAAAGTTCCTAGATATTTAAATGATTCCACTTCATTAATCCTCTCACCCTCCAATGATATTTCATCTTCCATTGCATATTCCGTTCTCATCATGTCTTTCTTATATCCATCTTGAGCCCAACCTCGTGTGATATTTCATGCCTTCCGGTAAGCAAGCTTTGCAAGTCCATTAACGTCATGATAATAGGGACAGCGTCATCAGCATACTCTAGGTCTGCTTATTTCCAGTCCCATCCTTCTCCGCCATCCCCAACTGTTCCTGCATTACAAAATTCATGAGGAGGATAACATATGTGATAACACAATCCCTTGAAGTACTCCACTGTTCGCTGGAAACTCATTTGATAGGATTCCATTAACATTAACTTTACACTTTCTATGCTCACGAACAGACTTAATCAAATTTACATATTTAAGAAAAAATCCATAATAACGCAGGACTCTCCACAAAATTGGCCAGTGCAGACTATCAGACTTTTTTCATAGTTCAAAAATGCCATCAAAAGTGGATTTCTATGTTCTACACATTGCTGTACCAAATATCTTTGGTCAGTACAGCTTCTATCTTTTGTAAATCGTGCTTGTTTATCTCTCGGATTTTCATCATTATTTCTCTCTAGAATGAGTACGTGCCTTGCAAGTCTCTCAGCACAAAGAGAAGTACTTGCAGTAGGCCCTGCTCAGCCATGAGCAGGCCTAGTTTTTGATAGTCACTAATTTAGCATGTGTTCTTGATAATCAGTTTGCAACAGACATCATGACCAGTAAAAACAGGGAGGAAGAAAGGTAGGTCATCCTGCAGCAACCAGCAGCAGGTGACTGGTGACAAAAAAATCAGACCCCATAGGGTAGCTGGAAGGAAGGCAGTTGAGGACTGAACCTCTGTGTCCACTGACGCCTGCTGAAGGAGGAGGGAAAAGTTAGGCAGCAGTGAGACTCAGTGAGTAGAAGAGACTGAGTGAGGAGCAGAAATTTTTTTAGTAGGAGTTATATAGCACTGGGATCGAAGCCCCAGTAATAAGACACAGCCATTGGCTAGTCTTGAAAGCTATTTGGCTCTATCTCAGCCCAAGAGCTAGCAAGGTTTCTAACCAAGTTTGAGAGTAGTCAGTTTTATTCAGACAAAAACTGGGACCGAAGTCCCAGTTTAGTGACAGGCCATAGTGGCCAGCACTCAGAACAGTAGCTCCAAAGGGAGTGCCGTCTGACCTCTGCCAAGGCAGGGCAGAGTTTCCAACAAAAGTGGAGACTGTCAATTAAGATTTTCTTATATTTCAGCCCATTTATATATTTTTGAGAATATTGGACAAGCCATAGCTATGTATGGCTTAATTGAAGGATCAAGGATGGGTTGCCAGACTTTATGACAGGCAGAGCTGTCCCCTATGGGAGGAAGTGTGCATTTTGAGTGAGGAGTCAAAGGCATGACAGTAGTAAGACTCAGTGAGTAGGAGAGACTGGGTGAGGAGTGAGGAGGTTCATAGTATTAGGTTAAAGGTGGGATACGAAGTCCCTTGCAAAATTAAGGTGGAGAGAGAGGACAGAGGAGAGAGCCCAGTGAACGTTAGGGACTGGGGAGGAGGAAAATGACAGTAGCATGAGAAGGAGGCAGAAGTAGCTTGAAAACCTCAAAAGGTGAACAAGTAGGTTAGTAAGGGAGTTTGACTAATGTGAGATTAGTAGGGATACGCTGAAAAGTACGGAACAGGTATTGCAATCACGCAGCTTGTAGTGTGTGCTGTGTAGGGATCAAAAGGGTGAGTAGTCTAGGTAAAGATGGGAGGGGAGTGCTCAGGAACGAAGGTGGCTACCTAGGTGGTGGGTAAGAACACAGAAAACCTGAAAGTGTTTGTATGTTTTCCAGGATGTGCCTGGCTACTGAAACTGGGGTGAGCTGAGGACCAATGTTGAGGGTTTGCCTAAGGTGAAAGGTTTCAGTACAGTGAAGCAGGTAATGGTCTAGGGGGTGATTAACTAATAAGTCACAGTACGAGCAGTACCTGTCTTCCAGGGCGAGCAACTCCCAGGAGCAGGGGTAACCAAGTCTAAGCCTGTGAGAAATTATAGCTAATTATCTCTATGTATTATTAGGAAGGAACTGGGGGACAAAATTAGTGACATTAATGTACCAAGTGGCTGAGCGGGAGGAATCTAATTGGGCCGGTCTGACAGTGCTGAGGAGCTGATTTTGGCAGTAATTAATTATTGAATTTTAACTGTTGAAGAGAGGGGCTCAGAGGGATGCTATATGTATCCACTGGCAGGGCTCCCCTAGCAAGGTTTTCAAATTAATCATTACCCTGAATACCAGTGTGACTGTGTATCCAGTTGATCGTGACGCGTCTCTATTTCTAAAAATGAGTGAAGGCAAGGTGTTTGATCTTGGAGATGATTAGAGTGTTCTCCTTGATTATGGGATTCTTGATGGCTGAAATAGCACCCTTTGAGTTGCAGTGAATGGTGGTGTGTCCATGAGCAGTGACAAGAGTGTTCCAGGGCCTTTAGGATTGACACAGGTTCTGTTTGCAGAATGGAGGCGTCGTTTGAAAGTCTCCAACCGGCCTGGAACAGCAGCACCACAAGGGACAGCCTGGTCAACGGAGCCATCTGTGAAATAGACGTTGTTAGTAGGTGTATTCTGAATGGATGTATTGCCAGCTCTAAAGGCTGCTTCAGGGGTGTAGAGTGCTTTAGAGAAGGGGAGGGAGATGTAATTGAAGATCAATGGCCAGGGGACCCATGGGGGTTGCTCTACATAGTCTTGGAAAAAAGTGTCCTTCTTGAGAAAGGCTACAGTTATTTGAGAATGAGTGTATCGTGAGAGTACGTTGTCCTGCATTAGAGAGGGGAGGAGGGGGGGGGGGGGAGGCGGGATATAAGTTAGCTGAAAGGTAAATTAGTTGTCTAAGTTTGTTACATAGAGGACCCTTACTGTCAGTTTTGAAGGGCTTGATGATGGTCAAGCTGTTACGTATGTTGATTCTGTCACCTAGGGGAAGGAGATGAGTTTCCATCCTGAGAAGAAAGAGCCTTGTTCACATGGGGGTGCCAAGAATGGTCCACACAGATTTGTAATGAATTACTTCCAGCTTGTCTTACTATGAGGGAGATAGGGAGGTTAGTATAGGGGCAGCGTACTCCAGAAAGGAGCGGACTGCCTGGACATAGAATGGTCTGAGGATTCGATGAGAGACACTCTGACTAAGGGAGATGATTCCTCTGAGGGTTGATATTTGGGGATTTGTTCTAAGTTTCAACATTGCCATTAGGGGCATGGAAGAAAGCTTGTAGTTGATATTGACACCTAAGTGTACAAAGTTGTGTACCTACTCGATAGGTGAGCCTAGTAGACGGAGTGGGGGAGGTGGAAGTGTATGATTAATGGCCATGGCTTTTGTTTTATTAGGGTTAATTTTGAGTCCAAGATCTTTTACTTTAGCTGAAACGATATCTATAGCAGATTGCATTTTATGATGCTTGTTGAAGACTGAGTGAGGGACAACAATACACACTACATCTGCACAAAGGATAATTTGCACAACATCAGGGTACTCATCGAGAAGGTTTTCCCCACCCTGGGGAGTGCCATTCTCAAGGGGAAGGTAGGGGGAGGAGGCACCTTGAAAGGTAACCCTGGCTGTTCTGTTTTTAGTGTAATATTTTTCGCAGGAAAGGAGGTGGCCCCTGACAAACTAAATCTTTTCATGACAACTGACACAAGTGTGATGCCTATGTAATTATTGCAATAAGTCAGCTCTCCTTTTTTTTTTTTTTTTGCTATTTTCACCAACACTCCTAGCTCCCATCCATCAGGTTATGCCTCTTCATGCTATATCCTACAAAATAATCTTATAAGTATTCTGGGAGTTACTTCATTTTCAGCCAAAATTATCTCAGCAGTTATTTCATCGTATTCCGGGGCTTTCCATCCCTTGAGTTTTTCAATGATAGCTTCGACTTCAAACACAGTGAATTCATTAATGGGCACATAAAGGTCTTAATAATTAGCTTCAGGTATATTAATAAAATTATCCCCTTCATATATCCTAATCATGATCTCACTAAAATGTTCTATCTAACGTTGCCTTTCTCCATCTTGTGTTCTTATAACAGATCCATCTCTTTTTTTTCTTTTTTTTTTTCACTATAGTCACTCCCTGAATTCATAGCTTTGTCGGCCTCCTCTGATGCACTGTCTAAATATTCTCTCCAGTCATTTCTGGCTTTTCTATTGACCTCGCTATCAATACTGGAATACTTAGAATGCTCTATTTTGTGATTTTTATTACTTCCTCGGAAACTTTCAACAATCAATTTCTGTCTTTATCTCCTTTTCATAGTATCCAAAGTATCATTTGATATCCATGGTTTTTTCCTTATAACAGCATGTCCCAAAATTTCACTACCCACTGACTGATATATGCTCTTAATTTCACACCATTCTTCATCAATTGTCTGCTCTTCCTCCATTAAAATCTCTAAGACTGCAAATCGATTACAACATGTAATTGCAAATGTTTCTCTGCGCTCATCTTTTAGAAGCTTAGTTGTATCAAACCTAGTTATTCTATCTACATTTCTGTTGGGTGCTTTTAGTTTTAATTTCATTGGGGCAATGAGGAGCTGGTGATCACTACCAATATCTGCACCTCTATAGCTTCTTACATTTCTGAGTCTTCCTTCTTTGTTAATAGCTATGTGATCTATGTGATTTTTGTAATTGCCACAGGGTTTATTCAATCTATACTTGTGGATGTCCTTGTGCTGGAAAAGAGTACCTCCAATAACAAGATTGATTTTGAGCAAAAACTTATAAAATGTGCTCCAAATACATTTGCAACTTTGCCAAGAAACTCAACACCCATCACATTCTCTATATTTTCATCATTCATTCCAACTTTAGTATTGAGGTCACCAATCACAATTTTTATCTGTCTGAGACCTCATTTATTACACTCTGCAGTTCTTCATAGTATGCATCTTCCCTTTCTATGCAAGTAACAATCTACTATTTACAGCTCTCCGTTCCGTTAATGTCTTTTCTGCTCTTTGCATCATTATCATTCCTACCCTTTCTCTTCCAACTCCATCTGTTCTTCCTGTTTAAGATTTCTTTAAAAATTCCCTTACAACGTGTTTCACTTAGGACAAAGATATCCAAACTATTTCATAAATTCATCCTCCACCTGCTGTAACTTCCCAATCTGATTCACGGTTCTGACATTCCAATTACCAATTTTCAATTTTTCTTTAGTATTTATAAACCGGGAGATTCTTAACACCCCGCTACACCTGGGACTGGGGGCCATTCTACCATTTCCTCTTTCCATAGACTGACTAAATTCATAGAGGATTCATTGGCTAAATTCTTTAAAGGATAGTCAGTTCTTTGTGATGTGCAGTGCCTATCTAACTAAGGCAAGTGACCCCTGTTGGTCCCTACTGATCAGAGTAAGATCTACCAGGCATCGAGAGTATAAGCCAAAGAGACATCTTGTCTATCACCTTAAAGCCTATCTGTCTCCCTGCTGCCAGTGACTTCGAGATTTAGGGGGGCATATCCTTCAGGGCCTAAGTTCTCGTTACTCCACCAGGTTGCTCATCTGCTTATATAACCTTTTGAAAGCATTAATTGCTAAGATATACGGCCTATCACGGTATATCAAAGAATTTGCACAACCCCCTGACAATAACTTTGGTGATCCAGTCCACAAACCTTTACTCTAGGAAAAGTCTTCATCTGTCCACAGACATAAAAACTCCACATGTGACTAAGTAATTTGGTAGTCTACTTTAGTTTTGTCATTACTAAAGCCATCTCACTCTTAGGTTTTATTTTGGATACACCCTAGCAAACCTAGTGAGATGCTGGACAGAAATTTACGTTAATGTAGACAATTTCGTTGAAGGCGATGGAGGGGAGCAGTGATGTATTGTAATTAGATTAAGATAAGGAGCCTTTCTTTCGAAGTACTGAGACAAATAAAGCATACACTCGTTAATATAATTTTCCTATGTTTAGATCAACTTACTCTTTTCAATATCTCAGGTATAACTATCTTGAACTAAATAATTGTAATACAAACACAATCAAACAAAGAGATTAAGGATATGAGCAGGTATAACCTAATCTAATTTCTTTATTACAAAAATTACAGTACTAAATTGGACATTTTAACATGAGTAACGAAAGAAAACAATTGAAAACGATCAAAGAAATGCAAATAGCAAAAATAAAACATAGATTAGTTAAAAATATTCGTACTCTAGGACTTGAGGTCTTTATAATACTAAATTATTAAAGTGGAGTCGGAAAAAAAAATAAAACAGCCCAAATTGTGTAAAAAAGGTCAGAAATACCTAAATAGCATAAAAATCTATATCTAAAGATGGGAAGTTTTACTGTGGTCTCACATTGACTACATTCACTTCAGAACTTAAAGAAGGAGCCCTTGTCCATATAATGGGTGTTGTTAATGCACCTTCATCTGACTGGCCCACCCCTCTGTGTTCCTTGTTTTTTGGCTGATCGGGATGACTGGCACAGATTCCAAGCTTGTCTGTCTTCCTTTGGTTAGTGGTAGGCAAGGTCTATATATCTGGACCGTGGTGGTAGGCTACACGAAAGGAGCCCTTGACTTAGGGCAAGCCAAACTTTAGCCTGACAGGTGAAGTGTGGACCTGTCCTGCCAGGGCAGCGTCTCGCTAGATACGGGATTGGGCCATTGGGTCGATTCAAAGATCAAATAAGTTCACCTGGGTTTAGCTTCCGATAGGTGAGTCAGAGTTGAGTTATGGTGTCAAATTGTGACTTTTTGCCAAAGCATTATATTTCTGTAAGAAGTGAGGCTGAGGCAGGATTTTGGGGAAAACATCCTAAAATTTATCAAATCTGAATTGGTACTGAAAGACAAAAATAAGATGCTTATAAGTCAGCAATACTAAAATCAGTGTAATAATTTATCTCAAAACACGTCGTTACAGGAAAGAACAAATATACGCAGCGTATGGTTTTAGTCTTGCGTTCCTACGCCGTGACGTCACGAAAACATATATTTTCAAGACTTTAACGCAGAGCACCCATGATACATAGAAGAAAACGTAAATGGTGAAAGCTTAAGTATTAGGGGTAACTACTATACTAGCCGTAGGGAGAACCAGATATGCAAAGAAAAAAATAAGAGAAGAAATTTTTTCAGTGTTATGAAGTTGGTGGGTTCTTATTCATCTATTGTACTTTTAAATTACTGCACTTTAGTCTTTTTAGAATTTCAACAACTGTTGTGTTGGTAATCTATTTACTGCCCCTTTTCCCCAATGCTTGTTTATCAGTTCGTTATTCTTAACTGTTTAAGGAGGAAGAAAGATATTTCCAGTTTGATCTGGATTTTAGAATCTTAGTAGAATATAAATAGAGACAAAGTCATATAAAAAGAGATTCACAGACTCTCGACGAGAGAATTTAAAAGGCCCTCTTGGTCTTTACCTGTTACTACCTACTGGGAGCTTCTAAGGACTTACTTTACTTGTGTTTATTGTGCCGGACAAGTGAGCAGATATTGTTAATGTGTAAAATATTATTCTAATTCTGTTAACAAATTCTACTCAATTACATTATTATAGTTTGATCTTTGTTGGTATACGCAAGGGTAATTTTGACCCATAACAAGAGCATCAATGTTTAGTTCATACTGTATAGTATTGCCCATGGTGAAATCAGTTTGTCTGTTTTATTTTAATGCTTATGTCAGAATTAGAATCTATGTTTTCTCGATATTACGGGTTTCTTTGTGATCTTAGTGCATTTTTTTGGGATGTTGGAATCTGGAGTCCCATACTGAAAAAACTGCTATTTGCCGATATTTCCCGAGGGGGAAGGTGGGGGTTGCGTAAGAATGCCCTAGAGTTTTATTTCAGATTAAGCTTTTATTCCCAAAACAATCTTAAACATTTCAATTAATCATTAGTAGTACACAAGTTTAAGCCCATAAATATGAATAGCCTCTTCAAGGGTACTTTTCTGGAAAATGCGCGCGTGCCAACATGAAAAATTGTCGTTTGTGAACTACTTCCTCAAAAACCTGATTATCAGAACTCTACAGTTTTCTTCCAGAACTAGCGTTGATTGACGCAGTTTCTGTTCTAAAGTTACGCTGAACTAGCTGTACAACCAGGAACCTTTTGGTGGTCAAGACGTTATCATGGGAATTGATTTTTTTTTTCTTTTTGTGAAACGCAAATACCATCGTGGTAGACAATTGGGCCACGTCTGGCTGTTCGGTGCAACAAAGAAAAAATTCAACTCCCCAGCATAGAGAAGGTCAAGATCGTAGTGCGGAAACTTTAATTTCATTGATACGGCAATATATTAATGCCGGGTCAGTCATCATAAGCGACGGTTGTTGACTGTAGGATATGTCCATAAGGTCTTTGACCATTCTAAGAACTTTGTAGATCCAAACGATCCAAGTATTCACACTCAGGCGATTGAACGGCATTGGAGGAACCTAAAAGAATGGCCAGACACACATAGGATGAAAACTAAATACTTTGATCTGTACTTTTCAAGGTATCTGTTTATCGAGTCATATCCGATGAGTTCCATCAGCTTTTCTTGAAAGCTGGAAAATTATACAGACCGCAAGGTATCCATCACCGTCCTCCTGTTTACGACCCCTACGAAGACTCGACCGTTTAAGGTTATTCAACTTTCCTCAGGTGTCTTTATCAATTATATTAAGTAATTGCCTCTTATTGTTCCCTATTTTAATTATATTGGCTTTAAACGAATATATGAAAGATTAAGCTAAATATTTGATCTGTGAGTGCTTTTCACTAAATCTTATACTCTATTACAGAATACAAACCCATTTCCTACCGCCATCAGTCCAACCGATGCCGAACCCGACATGACCTGAATATGCCCTCTTTCCACGATTCTTCATCAATTGATGGTAAGGTAAATCTTCACATACGTTCCCGATTTGATTATTATATATATCATATATTCCCACCTTATTTAAATATAATATTTGAAAGATTGTTTGCTAATTATCAAACACTCAAGTGAAATATTTTACCTGTGAGTGCTGTTTACTAGTGCTGTAAACAAATGCTTATACTTTATTACAGACATTTTTCCTACCACCAATCAGTCCCACCGTTGCCGAACTCGACCTGACCCTGAATATGCCATCTTTCTACTTTTCTTCAATTGGCGGTAAGTTAATTCTTCATAATCAGTCCGTGTTTAATTTATTGATTTTATATAAAAGAGAATATGGTGGTGTGTGTATGATGTATGGATGATGGTTAAGAATATAGAAGTCTAAGGGGGAGGGTTGCAGGGAGGCGTTAGTCCCCGTTAGGTCAATTAGTGAAGAAGAATACGGCAATGTAAGGGGATCGCAGGGAGGTGTTAGGCGGCCCCCCCCCCCCACCCCGTTAGGTAAGGGCACGGCTTGTAGGTTAAGGTTAGATTTGGAAGTTTTAGTTGGGTAGTGTTCTTGTTCTTGTTAAACCTATTATTCCTCTTGAGTGGCGTTCACTAATATTCTATTCCATTACAGAATATAGAATCATAGACCCCATGTAAAGCACCATTCGATGTTCCATTGTCTACCCTGACAGTTTTCATGCGTTTCTCCAACAAGGTAAGTTATTATCCAAACTATGTGTTCCCCATAGAATCTATTAATTCTATTCATTATTGAGAAAGTGATTTTTTATTTATTAATCCTAATTTTTACCTGTATATTGGCCAGAAAAGATTTGGTATTGTCTTAAAATTGTTCCCATATAAGTTATTGCTGTAGTATCTGAAAACCCAATAAAAATAATTACCTCATTTTAAATGGTCTCCTTTCATTGATATTGAATTTCATTACAGAACACCTGCATTCTTCAAACTTCGAATTATGGTCACCGGCAATACTTCCTGGTTCTGTGTGTTATTGAGGGTAAGATCGTGCCTTTTCTATTTTTACTGGATTTATTTGACGGTGACAGTATTCGTCTCGTCATCAAAAGTGAAGACGTTCTATTCAAACTTAACTTAGAAGTGAGATTTAGACTTTTTTGAATGAGTGTTCCGTCGCCGATATAGGCCTGATTGAAATAAGTGTTTAGCCCATACTGCTTAGCATTGACAATGATGAAATAAATTTTTCTTGTTTTATTCTAATGCTTGTCGGAATTGGTATATCGTGTTTTCTCACTCTTTTGGTTTATTTTTGTTTTTAATTTTTTTTTAAGTTAGTGCATTTTTTGGTAGTTGGGATAGTGGGAATCTCTAGTCCCATACTAAAAAAAAAACTGCCACATGGCAACATTTCCCAAGGGGAAGGGGGGGGGGGGGTTGGTGTTTGCGTAAGAATGCGCTTTTCTCGTGTTTTCTTGATATTACGGATTTCTTTGTGAACCTGGCGTTTTTTGGATGCTGAAATCTGGAGTCCCATAACGAAAAAACCCCATTTGCCGTCATTTCCTGTGAGGGAGGGGTGGGGGAAGCACGTAAATAATACAATTTTTCGTGTTTCTCGAGAATACATTTTCTATGAATTTTGTGCTTTTTGGGGGGTATTTGGAATCTGGAGTAAAATCGCTCAAAAACTGTCTTTTTTTTTCGACAGCCTAAAGCATTAGAAACATTTAAAACCTATGTAATGGCATAATGTTCCGGTTTTTAAACCGAAAAAGCTATTGTTTTAATGCAAAAATTCACCAGAGTACTTAACCGGAAATATGTCAAGCATTATTTAAATGTTATCCTTCATAACAAATGCCTGAATTGCTGCTATTCATAATGGCCTGGGATTTAGGACAGAATAGAAAAAAATCAGGGATTCATTGATTATTGATACAAAATTGAAGGTGAATTATAATACTAAGTATTAAATGAAAAAATTATACATTACGGTTATACAAGTGAACTTCCAACAATTGAACAGTACCTGAATAAATCTTAAATTGCATTGCTTTATATTAGTTTATGCTTTCTAAGGTCGATTTTATATTTTCTTTGAAGCTGATAAATTCGTTTTCTTTATTGAGTATTTCATATAAGGGTAACTTATTTAGTGTATTCACTAATGCGATAAACGGTAATTTTGTATAGAATTACCCGATAAACTTGGTCTTCAGTTTTGAAATTGAACTATCATCGGTCCAGTCGTAGTATCTTATTAATACTTATTAAGCAAACATATTAAGAACTATCACAGCTAGATTATCTATAATGAACATTTCAAATTTTAATACGTGAAAATATTCGGTGCTAGTGTAGCTTGTAATCATCCTCCTGGGTATTATAGTTAAGGACGGGAAAAGTTCAAACTTTCCAAAACTATATAATTTTACCGTTTCTTGTTCTAACAAAGATAAAAAACTAGTTTAGCTAACTTCTGAAGTTTTGATAACTATTCAATTGTTGAATTATACAAGTGAATGGGCTTCCTGTTCAATTTTTAGAAGTAAAATAAAAATCTTCAGAGGCAATAGGAAGCGTTCTCATCCTGCCCACGTCAGTGAGTGAGAGTGAGTGAGTGAGTGAGAGTGAGTGAGTGAGTTCTCTTCCTGCCCACATCGCTGAGTGAGTGAGTGAGTGAGTGGGTGAGTGAGTGAGTGTCTGTGTAGGAAACACAAATATGGTTAGCTTAAGTCATCAAATCTAGACTATGATTGCTTTAACTCTAGAGTGGCTAGATGTCTCACATCTAAGATTCACAACTATTCTTATCAGAATGTCAATGGAAGAGTATAAACACTATGCAATAACGATGTGCAGAAAAATTATTTTGAAGGCGATTTTGAGCTAAACGCAGTTTTATTTCTTCACTCCGTAAATTATAAAACACACACCTTGGTTCCTAAAATGCTCGAAACAAGGCTACCAAATTGGTTGCAAAATGATACTCGTGTCCCATACATTTTAAGAAAACTGGCAAAATGAACCAGATAAGAGAGTGGATCTTGCCCAGTGATTTACTTCAGTTATTTCTTGTTTTTATTTTCAATTTGTTCACCTTTGCGATTAGTGTTATTCTGCTATTCATAAAAGAATTTTAAAAAGATTTAATATTTGATATTTTGTCCTAAGTAAGGAACAAACTTTTTTTATAATTCAATTGGAGGCAAAATTTGGCTATAATCTTACTAAAACTATTTTTCAGTATCAATAAAATGGCCTCCAATGGACAATTCTATATATATATATATATATTATATATATATATATATATATATATATATATATATATATATATATATATATATATATATATATATATATATATATATATATATATATATATAAGTTGGGATTTGCATAAGCAATAATGGTCATGAAGACTAAATGCAGATGGCACCACCTGTCTCCCAAGGACGACAGAACAAGGGTTTCTGCTTCCTTGATTTTCAAAGTTCTATACTCTGAACCTTCAGCGCCATTTGTATCATGGGGCTGAGATTGTGAACGTCAATCGTGGATATTATATGTAAGTATTTTTTTCAAAAGTTTTATTGCAAGGATATTACATTCCAAGTGTTTCGTTCCCATGTGACAAGTATCACATTCGGTGAAGTTAAAGTACTGGTGTTGCTAATTTAATCTTTATTCTGGCATCGCCGTGTCAAACTATCCAAAAATGCACACTTTCACAGAGTTCCTCTTTATACTTTCGTTTGCGAGCTGTCCTTCCTTAAAGAGTTTTCATATTTTTTTGTATTGTACAAATAAGTGTTCTCGTATGCATTTTGAAAGTATTGAAAGTATTGTTTAACTGAGCTTTGCCTAGCAATTTCTAATTATGAGTACCTAAACGTGCGAAGCAATAAAACAATATAATTCATATATTATGAAATTTTCTACTTGGTTTACAGTATATCCGGTGAAACTATTCGGTGACATTCGTTGTAGGGCAAAACTGGGGAAAACATTCGTATAACTTTCCTAATTGTTTGTTGCCATCGAAAGGATTTTTTTAAGTAAAATTTATTGGGTAACTCTTAATACTGATGTTTTCTTTTGCAATAATATAGTGTTTGAAATTTGCGTAAATGTTTTGATATTGCGGCGTTTTTCTGTTATGAACTTACAGCATAATTCTATTTGATGAAAAATAAATTTGAAATAGAGTTCTTTCTTATGGAACTATAATTTTTCCAGTGAAAAATTTAATCCTTGGCTTTCAATGTTAATTTGGCAGGGTTTCTATTTCAACTGTTGTGATTGAAGTTGTCTTAGTTTAGTTACGAGGGAATCTAGTGTTAACTTTGAATGGCTTGTTACACATGTTCCAAGGTCTGGGTCTATATAGACAAGAAGGAAACTAACTTATTTCATATCAATCTATCCAACCTAAACACTCATTCACTTTGAGTGAAAGTAATAACATCGACTTGGGTACTAATTTCATACAACTGTGATGCTTCTACACTGTTGAAGATGCCTGAAAAATTAATATTTTTGGTCAATTAAGCCCATTTCAAACTTATTCATAAAGGTTACAGTGTCTTCAAACTTGGCCACTTTGAAATTAAAATCTGAGATCTTTGGACAATCACTCTATATAAATACATTTAAACATAAAATATTCCATGACAAGTAACTTGATAGTGAATTTTGACTCTTGGTTAAGTTTGTGAATGTTTAGTGACTTGGGTTAAAAAAATTTGAATGTTCAATGACATTCGTTATACAAAAGGGAATGTTTACCGACTTACACACCTGTGAAGGTTTAGTGAATTAGCTTACACACCTGTGAAGGTTTAGTGAATTAGCTTACACACCTGTGAAGGTGTAGTGAATTAGCTTACACGCCTGTGAAGGTGTAGTGAATTAGCTTACACGCCTGTGAAGGTGTAGTGAATTAGCTTACACGCCTGTGAAGGTGTAGTGAATTAGCTTACACGCCTGTGAAGGTGTAGTGAATTAGCTTACACGCCTGTGAAGGTGTAGTGAATTAGCTTACACGCCTGTGAAGGTGTAGTGAATTAGCTTACACGCCTGTGAAGGTGTAGTGAATTAGCTTACACGCCTGTGAAGGTGTAGTGAATTAGCTTACACGCCTGTGAAGGTGTAGTGAATTACTCTGTGAATGGTTAGTGACATTGGTTGCACGAATTGAATGTTTAGTGACTTTGGTCACACACACTTGTGAAGTTTAGTGACTTTGGTCACACACACTTGTGAAGTTTAGTGACTTTGGTCACACACACTTGTGAAGTTTAGTGACTTTGGTCATACACACTTGTGAAGTTTAGTGACTTTGGTCATACACACTTGTGAAGTTTAGTGACTTTGGTCATACACACTTGTGAAGTTTAGTGACTTTGGTCATACACACTTGTGAAGTTTAGTGACTTTGGTCATACACACTTGTGAAGTTTAGTGACTTTGGTCATACACACTTGTGAAGTTTAGTGACTTTGGTTATACACACTTGTGAAGTTTAGTGACTTTGGTCATACACACTTGTGAAGTTTAGTGACTTTGTTTATACACTTGTGAAGGTTTAGAAAGACTGGTTACACTTATGAGGGACTAGTGAATTGGATTACATGCATGTGAAGGTTTAGTGACTTTATTTACACACTTGTGAAGGTTTTTAGTGAATTTAGTTACACACTTGTGAATGTCTAATTGTTTTAGGGTAGTTTGTAGCGCTACGGCCAAGCGTCCTAATTTGCTTATCGCTCCGACTGTTATCTTGTATAGAATAAAACGTTTGGAAATGGTCTACGGATCTTAAATATGTTGTGTAAGGGGGGATCCGGGGGCCGCAGCCCCCTGGGTAAGGACACGTCTTTTAGCATAGGTTAGGTGGGTTTTTCAAGTTAGCTTCTCCCGTCGTACTCGTAGGTAAGGAAACTGTGTAAGTGGGGGGGGGGGGGGGGTGTCCAGGGGGGGCGAAGCCCTCCTGGGTAAGGATACGGCTTTTAGCATAGGTTAGGTGGGTTTTTAAAGTTAGCTTCTCCCGCCAAAATCGTTTTTAGAACGACTGCCACAGTTCAGAATATTCCCGTTTTCTACGGGATCTGGCCGTCACCCTACAAAGGCTCCTTGTTTTTTTACACACTTGTGAATGTTTAGTGATTTGTTACACTTGTAAAAATTTATTGAATTTTATTACTTTGAATATTTTATGATATTGGTTACACACTTGAGGTTTAGTGATTTTGGTTACAGTTGTGGAGGCTATGATTTTGGTTACATACTTGAGAAGGTTTAGTGATTTTAGTTACATAAGTGTTGAAGGTTTAGTGATTTCAGTTATATACGTGTTGAAGGTTTAGTGATTTCGGTTACAAAAGTGTTGAAAGTTTAGTGATTTTGGTTACATACTTGTGAGGTTTTGTGATTTTGATTACACTTGTGAGGGTTTAGTTATTTTCTTTTAAGCTTGTGAAGGTTTATTGAGTATGGTCACACACATGTGAAGGTTTAGTGACTCCGGTTAAACACCTGTGAAGGTTTAGTGACTCTGGCTACACACCTGTGAAGGTTTTTGTGAGCAATCTTAGTTATATTTGCTTTTCATTTGAAAGGATTTTAATATAAGAATTTTCCTGCATTTTTATGTCCAATGACACTTTTGTGGGTTAATGTTTACTTAATTACTAGGGCAACTGGAATTATTTTTAAGAAATTGAAGGGTGCCGGCTAGTTTGGTATTTTTCTGTTTAATCGGGGCACTCGCAAGTTCATTGTTTACTTTTGTGTGACTTATTAGGAGTGTGCGTTGTTTGTACTACTTAACCCCGGCTGCTCTTTTTTTTTTTTTTTTTTTTTCCCCCTTGATTATTGCCTGGCTTTTAACCTATTAAGAGCTTCTAGATATTATTGCCTGGCTTTTAACCTATTAAGAGCTTCTAGATATTATTGCCTGGCTTTTAACCTATTAAGAGCTTCTAGATATTATTACCTGGCTTTTAACCTATTAAGAGCTTCCAAATATTTATTCATAAGTTCCTGGATGATCTACAACCGCCGATTTTTTTCCACCACACTTCAGTACTAACATGTGTATAATCACAGTAAGAAGTCTCCAATGGAAAATTAAACTTTCGAAAAAGTGAAATTTTATCTGAAGGGTAATTGGTTATGTTGAAAATTTTGTTACTTTAGTATGTAGCTATTGTTGCTCATGTGAAAGTAAAAATAATCCATGAAATAATGACCTACGATGCTTGCATGTGCAGCATATTATGTACAGCTTGCCTGAACAGAGGAGCGGTGATGTAATGTTAATTTTGCGAGCATAGCGAACCACAACGGAGCTATAAACATTAGTGACAATACGTTCGTCTAGCATTCGTATAGTAGCAGATCGATCCCATCCTGAGAGCTCGAGTTTGAGCTGTTTACTGGGGAGGCCCCTGCTGTCGTTGGACATTCTTGTGCGCATCTATTTTGATCAGCATCTATTCTGATGAAAGTGGAACAGAGACCAAAGAACCTTTAACCTTTTAAATGAATCCTAAATAATTGACAAAATTTTTTTTTCAGCCACTTACACGAACAATAGTTTTCCAAGTGGTTATCTTGTTCATTTTGCATTTGTGACCATTATTATTACTGGAAATAACTGTTTGTTCATTTCCCAAAACACAAACCCTTGTTTCCCACTGAGTCCCCCATAATTGTCTTTATGTAATTTTGTCCAAAAGCTTGTAAATGAGTAGTTTGCCCCAATCATCATAGTCAGAAATGCATGAAATAAGATAGTGTAGGGAAAATATATGGTTCATGTATTTGTCTATAAATTAGTATATATTTACCGTTTTGGGGTTTTAAAATAAAAAAAAAAAAAAAAAAACTTCCTACAAAAGGAACTCGACATAAATTTCTTTAGCAAACCCACTAAGGTTAGTTTTGACACCCTACGTATCATCGATTTTGGGTAGTTTTCAACTAAAGGTTTTCTCTGCCTCGGCAACACTAAAGAGTTTTAGGTACCCATTAAATTTATTCTTAATTTTATTTTTTTATTTTTACAAAAATCTCTTGATTTGAGTTGATTTGGTCTTAATGCAGGACGTTCTTTTAAATTTCTCAGGACTACTTTCCGAGGTATTCTATTACATTTGACTTAGATTGCTTTACGTGATATCTTGTCAGACGCAGATACTAGTAACTATAATTAGTAAATTAAGTTTGCTTAATTTTTTATACCGACAAAGATGTGAAGAAGGTTTCTAAAAATTAGTGAGGATGTTGTGAATGAACTTGTTTTGGAATTTGCTGCAAGAAGTGATTGATATGGAATTGGAGTTAATGCCTTGTCATTAATTTTTGTCATTTATTATTATAGGCTAACCTTTGGGCATTTAAATGTTTAAACTTTGAAAATTATTTCGGCAGCTTCATACAAAGTAGTTTTGCGTTTTTACCGATTTTTTTTAGTCATGCTGTTTAAGTTGGTAAGCAAATTAAGAGATTCTTGAACAACATAGTTGGCACAATTTGTAATTGAAATTTTGTATTCTAATAATGCTGTTACTTTAAAAAACACTTTGTGCTAATCATTGTCGCTGGTAATGAATGTGTTCAAATGGAGTCTTTTTATGGCAGAAATATTTCCAAACATTTATGTATTTTCTTTTCCAGATTTGTAATGACCATAGTGACTGAGGTGCTGAAGCTTGGACGATGAGCTCTATGCATACGAACCAGAGACATTTTTAAAAGGAGGATTTCATTTGGCTGAAGTGGAGTCAATTGACAAAGAATATTTAGTCCTACTTGGAAATTGACCCTCAATTTCAAAACCATCAGTATTGGTAGGTGGATGAAACTTTATTTTATCTTTTAGCTTCATGGCTATTATGCAAATAAGAATATTGAAAAAAAGTCAGATCAAATTAAACTTTGAAAAACATGATTATTAAAGTTTAAATTAGAAATGAGAATTTAGCCTGATATAAGTGTTAGTCATTCCTGATGAAAAAATTCTGAAGTTATATAATTCTTAAATTACCTGTCCGCAACTTTTATATCAGAGGAGGTACAGTAATAGAGAAATTTAATACATTAGAGACGGAAGCGTAATAAATTAATATTAGATGTTCATTAGGTACCCGGCTCTAGTAAAAAGATATTTTGATTTTTGAGGGTTTAACTCTCTCCATGTGGGAGCGTAATATTAATGAAAGAAACTATTGTGTTCGTTCACGAATTTTATATATAGGACTATCAAAAATAACCTTAAGTCAGCCTCATTGTTGTCTATGGAGGTGAAAATTTCGGCTTCATACTCCAGAAAGTTATTGGTGTTTAGTAGGGACTCTAGTAACGGAGTTTAGTTGTGAAAGGAAGTTGAATTGAACGATATACTTAAAAGGTTATATTAGGTTATTCAGACAAGCTGGTAATAGCAATTTAATATTCTAATTGTTATTGACCTATATTAGATCTTTGCATGTATTTAAGTCAAGTTCGCTATGTAATTAGTAAAAAACCTAAAGTAATACATTCAAGAGTTACAAGGAGTTTTGCGGGATTTTGGAAAGACAAATGCTAATTTTCTTTGGCTGGTTTTAAGACGGACTTAAAATACAGGAGCTACTACGGGAATAAGTCAAGATTTTTCACCAATAAAAAGATTACCACTTAGGTATTATGGAACGGAATTGATTAATATGCTGCTATTTCAACGGTGCAATTGAGAAACAATAGTAAGTGGATAAAACTTTAGCTTTTGTCTTCCTTAGCTAAAAAAAAAGTTTTGCGAAGAATTTTGAAACTTCAAAACTTTTTATTCTTTACAGAATATAATGCTACAGTAAATGTAGCCTATGCATATAAAACTGGGAATTTAAGGTGTGGAGGTATGTGTAAATTGCAAACTTCATCATTGCAACTTTATGGGCTTGATTCAAAGATGAGGTTTCACAAGTTGGATGATTAAAGCTCTAAGCAAAAAGTACGTTTGCTATAGGAAAATGGGAAAACTCACGTATATGTGAATAGGTAATTAGCTGCCGATATATAAAGTTTAAAACTATACCAGTTAAGGTTCATGTAAATATACTTGAAAAAAAATTAATTTATGTAAAAGGAAAACTAGGTAAATAAGGACGATATAGGTAGTTGGTTTTGTTGGAGGAATGTTTGGTATTAGGATGATGATCCCCTTCCATTATTAGTGTTTAGCTCATTTGAGAATTTTATTAACATATGTAAAGCACTTCGGTGCCTAGTAGAAGTATTAATTTATTTACTGCATTGTTTTTTCAGATTGCAAGTGGCTTCTAATATAAATGGATAATACTGTATGGATATATTCAGTCAAGAATTACGAAAGGGTAAATTTTCCCGAATGCAGGTTGTCAAACTTAAATTTTGTACCAAGTAAATTAATTTTTGTCATCTAATTTAAAAAAAAGTTTTTAGGTGAAAGTATATTTTCGAGATTTAAAGTTTTGTATACTGGAAAAAGCTAATGTGCCTGGCCACTTTTTTGAAATTACTAGAAGCGCTTTAAATAACACTAGTCAGGCTTTCAAACTTTTTCTTGAACACTATAGTAATATATCACTTTCGATTGCCTAGGAATTGATAATAGCTACAAGTTTTGTCATAGGTAGTCTACTTTTTTTTTGGCATGGAACTATTCTTAATTTCTTTCAGATACACAACTACAAGTTGTTACTGTACATGCCGAGGATGGTAAGAAGATGATGAGACATTGGAGCAAAAACAGCTAAGGACGAAATCGTGTCCATAGTAAGGTAGTAGAGGATGAAAAAGCAGTGTAAGAGAGAGAAGCAACGACGAAGGAAAGTGACTATACGAAAGACCAGAAAGGAGAAATGGCGGAGGAAGAAGACAGACACGAGACATTTTAGAGAAAAGTAGGAAGAGAAAAAGTATAACGGATAAGGGACATTATATATATGTAGTTGTACAATTGTACAAATTGGAATTTGTTTGAAAAAATAAAATGCAAAATAAGAATATTAGTGTTTTTATTTACTAAAACAGTGTTCAATTTCACCACCATGTGTGACACCGGTATTCTATATCCCTCCCACAGAGGCGTCCAATCAACTACTTACTTGCTGATTGAAGAGTTCAGAAGGTTTTCTGATACTGATCAATTTTTGTAAATAAAATCCACAAAATCTTGGTTGGCCCTTTTCCAACCTGTCATTGATCCATTCATAAAGTTGGACACAAATGTGTTTCCAAAATGACCGCAATAACCCAACCCATACCGTTCACTGAACGTAGTTGATAAGAAATATGCAAGATTCTTCGTCCTTTTTATGCTTCCCGACGAAAACTTGTTGGACGAGAGTTTCGATTTACCCTTAGCCCCATTTCTCTCCACTGCATTCCACATCCTGAAACCAGAAAATACTTAATTAGGCTACTACGTCCCTTTTTTATTTTCGACTAAATTCATAAACCCCAAAACAAATGAGCATAATTTGAAAATTAACTATTGTGCTACTTAAACTTTAGAATTTGACAAATGTTACAACAAATGTTTTGAAAATTATAATCATCAATCTTCAATAAAACTAAAAACCCTGAACAGTGTGTTAATGACCAAACTAAGTAAAATTAGTGGGAAAAAATAGAAACTTTACTAAAAAACCTAACAAGATATAAAAGAGACTGAGAACGTATTTTACTATATAGTCAAATTGCTAAATGTAGTGATAACAAATTAACTCGACTCTGGAAACAATAAAGTTTAAATCTTTTACACTTAAATCTCACTAACTTCAACCATTACTCTAAGATAGCAGCCACAATCATCTTGTCCAAACAATTTTTTTTTTCCAAGAAAACCTTAAAAACAGTTAAAAGGGTAAAGAAAGCTAGACACTTGCTATAAAAACTACCAAATTAATGCTAATTGCTATAAAAACTACCAAATTAATGCTAAGTTTACTTAGACTTAAAAAGCTATAGCTCTAAAATCATTAAAGACATTGAAATATTTCAAAGAACATATTAAAGCTGAGCGCTATAAAACTGACAAATGGGACCCCCCTAAATCAAAGTGCTCCTAAAAAAAATAACATTAATACACTTTGCTAATATATAACATTAATACACTTTGCTAATATAAACTTGCTGCAATATTGTCTAATTCGTTAGCTTTACCACCTCACCACACAAAATAGAACCTTACTAATTCATATATATCTAGTTTAACCACGAAGACCACTTTAATAAGATTAGATAGGAAGCTAGACACCCTATTAAACTTACAATAAGGGTAAAACAAGAGTATTTAATCATAGCTTTTCAATTAAAAAATCCAGGAGAACTTGAAAGTCAAAACTACCTATTCACATTATGCAACTTGGACTCTATAGAGACCTCCTTGCACTCGTTAGATTTACCGGTTATCCAAAAAAAAAGAAAAAATAAATAAAAAATCAACAAGACTTATGACAGATTAATCACATCAAGTAAATTATAAAACTTTCCCAAATTCTATTCAAAATAACTGGAAATTACACCTTTGCCTAAGACCTTAATCCTAGATTTTTAAGCTTGTTAAAAAATAAAAAAAATAAACTATAAATTCATAATGGACCCCCAAAAAACACCGAAACTTTTTACGCTAAAATATCAGGACACCAGATTACTACAAAAACTACTTCAGGGTTATAAGGAAGTTTTAAGACCTATCCAATAAATTCCCCTTTTAAAAGTCCTGTCAATTGCAACAAGAAATTACCAAGCTTTGCACTGTACCAAATGCTACCGAATTAAAGTAAACAAGATATGCTAAACTCTTCACAAGAGAATGGAAAAAAAAAAGATTATATTACCTCTG
This sequence comes from Palaemon carinicauda, assembly GCF_036898095.1. Lineage (NCBI taxonomy): Eukaryota > Metazoa > Arthropoda > Malacostraca > Decapoda > Palaemonidae > Palaemon > Palaemon carinicauda. Next base: position 156,212,711 of record NC_090729.1, read on the forward strand.
TTACTTTGTGAGTGCAAATACTCTATCCCGCCCTCCCCCCAAATAAAGAAAATAGCGATTTAGTTAAAACGATATCAGCAGTTTCTAATGATCACCCCACGCAATGTACAGTATTTTGTATACCAGAAAGAGACTTACGTTCACAATGCAAGTTATAATTTTAAACAAGGGATTGCCGTTAAAAATTTGCCACATTCAGGACTGACTTAAAAAGGTCTAAAAGAAATTTCTTTAAATTTTAAACAAATACAGATCACGGTAAACTAAATTGTAGAAACACTTTTGGTTTATAGGATTTTCAACTAAAACGTTCGTTACTAAACACTGATTATGAGGTTAATATATATTTCAGCAATTAAGAATCCTGGCCATGTTTTCCAGCGTTAGATAACATCTACAGATCCCTTTACAAAACTGCAACCCAATTTAGAAAATACAATGGAAAACGAAGTAACTCTCAAACTCTGAACACTAAATTTGTATAAAAAAAAAGAAGAAAAAAAGCTTACCTTTATCCACACGTACAAAGAACGGCAACGATTACTGCAACCACAAATCCAAAGCAAAGGTTTCAAACACGATATGGCAATAACTTGAGCAGCTAAATCAAGGTGGGAATACGCCTCGCCCCCAACACGCACTGACGTTGCTTCCTGATTTCTCACCGTTTACAGTTCCATGTCGCCGGCTTCCTTCAAAGTTTCAACCAATCAGAGGGGTCCGTTTGATTATTTTGAAGGTAAAGAATGAGAAAACGACTCCTGATTGGTGGAGAGGCTAACAAGGACTCTTCAAGAAAACAGTTACTTTCAATAGACGTTACGTCACCACTTACAAAACCAGTGACATCTGTTGGTTATGTAATTAACTATGAAAAAGAAAACGAGTGAAAAAAACATGTATTCAATAAGGATACAATTCATTATCTTATGGGAAATTTTGATGCGTGACAATGATTAAAAAAAACAATGTTAGTGTACCCCTTTTCACTTCAAAATTCACAATGAAATAGGTACGGTTTGTTTAGCTAAATAGTGTATCGGGTACTATGTACAATATTCTGGTCAAAATTTTGATTTTTATTTTAAAGTGAACTAATAATTTCATTAACAAATATCTGATGTTCCATAAGTTATGTTACAATTTTCGATGGGGGAATAACAATGATTTTGGCGCCTATAATCATGTTCATGTTATAATTTTTTATAATTTCTTATTTATTCTACTGTTTCTTCTTTCGTAGCAGACATCTTTTCTCATATTTGGTCCCTTAGACTTGTGAAATTTTACTTCTCAAATCCTGTTTGAACTTTGAAGCCTGCCCTGTAATGAAAATAAAACTAATGATGATGATGATGATAATAATGAAAATAAAAATAATACGAAGAAAACGTCCAGGTGTACAATCATGTGAGGCTATTGGAGGCAAACTTCTCTCTCTCTCTCTCTCTCTCTCTCTCTCTCTCTCTCTCTCTCTCTCTCTCTCGTGGGTCTTCTGGCTAACAACACCGTTGAACTGTTGACCATCTCGCAAAGGCTGCCTGTCAACTGGTTCCTCCAGAGGCTGATGCTCCCACTCCATCTCTCCTGTGCTGCAGAGAAATTGTGCGCCAAGCTGCTCGCTCACCTACTCATCGTAGTAATGCCGAAAGAGCCACCAGTGTATCAATACAGCATTATGAACACTTCTTTCCTCACCAACACAAGTCTCGCCGCACTGGTCTATATGGTTCGTCAAAATAATGTGGTTTGTGCGGGTCTTCGGCTGGCTTAGCGAAAAGTTTGGCAGGTGGCTGAGCAAGATGGAGTTCCATACTTCTCCTCCTGTAGGTTATGTTACGCACCCAACTCAAAAACCCTGGAACACTATTGTCTGGAATGTCCACTTGTTAGTGACATATTACCCCAAAGACTCACAGTAGTTGATATATGTAGAAAAATTGACAGATAATAATTTGCTCGATGAGATCCTCATTTTGGTGGATACTAAATAATCAACTGTTTTGTGATATTAACTAATGATAGGTACAACCTACATACGAACTCAAACTAAATTTAATTTGTATTCCATATGAATTGGGGGTTGGTGCCTTGGTATATGGATGGATCGACCATGTACTCAAATGCCTGACGCCAAAGGGCGTAATAAATTGATTAAAACAAAATCTCTCTCTCTCTCTCTCTCTCTCTCTCTCTCTCTCTCTCTCTCTCTCTCTCTCTCCTGAACCCTAAGGTCTTGTATAATGTCATAAACAGACCAAGAGATTTCACTGGTTTTTTAAGTGGGGACGTTACGTGTTAGAAAAAAATGTATTTGTGAAGATTCCTTGGTCGTATCTCGATCAATAAGGAGTCTTTTTCTCATACTTTGTCTTAAAATAATCACACAGACCCTTCTGATTGGCTGAAGCTTGGAAGCAAGCCAGCAAGATGGAATTGTAGAATTTAAGAAATTAAGAAGCATTTGAAGTGTGTTTTAGGACTTAAGACATATTCGAAACTTGATTTAGCAAGTTATTTGCATATCGTGTTTGAATCTTTTGCTTTGGATCTGTGGTTCCAGTTATCCTCGGCATTTTATGGGCTTGTGTTAAGGTGGCAAGTTTGTTTTTACGAAATGGTGTTCAGGGTTATTGCGAGTTAGACATTTAAGTATTTGAAAAAAAAAAATTGAAACCGATTTGCAGTTTTGTATAGGGATTATTTAAAGTTTTCTAGCCCTGGAAGAGATAACCAGGATTCTTAATTGTGCGAAGATAATGGTTAACCTCATAAGTAATTTAATAACGAACATTTTGGATTCAATTTTTAAAAATTTAATGTATTTTATTTTTTCAAATGTAAAGAAATTCCAACTATCAAGACATTTTACCCGTCTTGGGGTCTTGATTCCGCCAAATTCTTAATGGCTAAACCCTTTGTTATAATTGTGAAGGCAGTTTTATTTTTATCTAGTATAATAAGTATATTGTTTGGGGTTCTTAGACTACTTAATTGAGCAAAGGAGTAAAACTTGGATATAATTATTATATCACTTTTTAGCATTATATTTTGAAGCATTCAGCATATCCTGTGAAATTCTATTCATTAGCATTCGGTGAACTGCAAAACTTTTAAAGTAATTTAAAAGAATATTCATTGAATAGGTTTAAAAACTTCCATGTAACCCTTATGTATTTTCTTTTGTAGTAATTTAGTGTTGATTTTAGCGTCCTGAAATTTTAGCATAAACTTTCGTTTTTGTTTTGGCGAGGGGTGGGGGAGCAATTGTGAATTCAGTTAATTTTGCTTTGATATTTTTAAAACTCCAAATCTGGGATTGAGATTTTTCTTACGCATAGGTTTAATTCTCAAGTCACATGTCTATTTTGATAAAAAAAATATTTTTGGGATAACCGGTAATTCCAGCGAGTGCGCAGAAGTCTGTATATCTTCTTATAGAGTCCAAGTTACATAATACAGGCATGTCACGTTTTAAGTCAAGATATTTTGATTTTTAATTTAACAGCTATGATTGATACTCAAATTTTTCCTTGATTGTAAGCGTATTACGGTGTTTAGTTTCCCATCTGATCTTATGAAAGTGGTCTTGTTGGTAAACCTACACACAAAGTAGTTATCAAGTCTGCATTTCAGGTGGTAAGGTGTTATAAAACTGACGGCTTAAGACTATAATGCTGTAAGCGAGTTTGAAGTTTCACTGACCTCCCTATAATTAAACTTGTGCAAGTTGTCCCGAGTTAAATTAACTTTCAAAAGCTACGATAGCCGAATTAGTTAATAATTAAGTAACGGTTTTAACCATTGCATTAACAAGTGACTAGGTATACAAAGTTTTTCTACATTCTAATGTACCGTTTATAGTAAATAGTTTTGTTAAATGCTGCTATGATGTGATCTAAACGTAGCTACATTATGTTGATACTTGAATATTTTGGGCTAATGTTCCTAAGTAAATTGCTTTCTCACCTTTGGAATATCTTGTCATGGTTTGGAAGTCAAATTTTTCAATCAATTTTTTTTTTCTCCGATTCAAGTCTCTTCCCTCTTCGTACATTTTGAAATGGAAAATTTTAAATCAACCAAAATTTGCTTATTATAATGGAAATAATTTTGTATCCAATTTAGTAATAAACTTAGGGTTTTATTATAGAATTTTGAACATTCAACCTCTTAGAAAACTTAGAAAATTTGTCAAATCCTGTAAGTGTTGCTCATATGTCAAATCTTAAAGAGAGTAGCTTATGTTAGTTTCTGCTCATGTTCAATATAAAACTTCAAAAATCAGTGGCGTGAATGAAATTAATGATATAAAAGTACAGAAAAACTTTTCAGGTTGTGTAATGCAGTATTACTTATGGGTGTGGATAAATCGCAACTGTCTTGACGTAGATCTCCAATTAGTTCTCTCAGCTTTTCATTACGAAACTCTGTAAAGAACGTAGTAGGTTCTTGCATTTGCGTTCTTTTTGCTCCGCAATTAAGAGATAAGAACGTATTGGAGAGAACTAATCAACAGGTTGCGATATATCCACACATTGAAGTAATTAAATTCTGAAGACAAGACTTATCCAGAAGAATAAAAAATATGCAGCATGCAAAATAGGAAAACATATGAACAGCTATATGTATTGAAACACCTTTATGTACTACTGTATATACCGTTAAATTTTTTTTCTACTAAAGTCGTTATTTAGTAGTATGTCCAACTAATAAATTACTGCATTTTTCAAATAAAGCGTTTAAAATGGTTAATGAAAAAATCAGATTTTCTATTAGATTTACTCTTCAACATGTTTACCACACAACTTGTGTTATATTTTAGGCCTGTTCTCTTGCTCCAATATACATCTCGTCTCACAATCCTCTGAAGTTTTTATGCAACTTACGGGTGCAAATGAAATATTAATAAATTGGCAAAACGGCAAAACTTCTGTAAGCTAATTCTCATTAACTTAGTTTTTAAAATGACTAGGCTACAAAATAAGCATTTAGTACCTAGGTCTGAAAAATTTATTATGTGATAAACCATGCTAGATTACAAAACTGAACTTTAAAAATATTAGATTACAAAATTAGCATTTACCAAAATTTAGAATTGCTTGACTACGTAAAAAATTCAAGATTTCAGAAACTGAATTTAGTAAAATTTACCTATCTGCAGTATCTTGATTAAATATTATCCACCAAGTCAAATTTAACTTGAACAATGCAATCTGAAATAATGAGTATAAAAGGATCCAAGTACTTTTATTTAATACATGTTGAATAAATAAAAGCTAAAAACTCTGGTTTATTACAGCGACAAATCAACTTTCCACTCCCACTCCACTTAACCCGAGTATATAACTAAATATTAAATTTAGTTTTACTTTTCAAGTAAATTTACATACATGAACTTATGACTATACTTCTGCTTTACATATTGGTAACTACCTATCCACACAAACGTGTCAGTTTTTACAACATTTTCCAATTACAAACTTCCTATTCTTTGCTTAAGTATTAGACAAGTTACGGCAATGAAACAAAATATTTTGCACATTTATATTTCATTTTGTTTCAATGAATAAACAGAATCTTACATGCGTGTTACGGCCGTAATTTCAAGGGTTCTTTCCATTCAGAAATTTGCGGTCAGTAAAAATGTAACACAGCAACTTGGGAACAAGAGAACAAACACCAACAAAAGTTACAATATTTACAAACACACAAAAAAAGTAATGGGTTGGTAACAATAATAAGCAAAATAAATCAATATACTAATCAAAGGAAAACCAACCTTAAGATCTTTAAAAGATCACCTACAGCTAAATTAAACCCTAAACTAAGAAATGGGAAATTTTTAAATATGACATTTCAGGCAGCTACCTTCCAAATTACTGGCCAGAAAAATCTAAACTAACAAACTGAGATAGGTAGAAGGAAGAAAGAGAACATAAGTGGGAAACTTAATATTACTCCTACCTAGCACAAACTAACTTAAACGTTAAACTTAACTTAATAAACAATGAATTATGAAAATAATTATCTTACAAATTATACAATGGGAATCATCACAAAAAGCTCGGTAGATTGTCCCATCAGGCCATACAAGGTCCAGAAGACCGTACTGCAAACAAGGGCGTGCACACCTACAGGTACTCGGCGATCCACGATCGTCGTAAATAACAATTAAAAATATCTCATACCTGTAGTATGCCACCCTACGTATCTCCACGAGTTCCAAGAACTCACTGACGGCGATGAGCAGGTCAACCGGGTCAAGCTGCAATGCCTGAAGGCAATCCAAAATGCCACGGGAACACTAAAGGTGGTAGCCTCCGAGAATCCGGGACGTCAACGGATCTCGCACGCCGGGCCAACTCGTTCGTATATCCTCCTACGAACGAGGGAAGGAACGTGGCTGATGAATGCCGCGGGTGATAAACACCAGCGACCACACACAAAGTATCGAAGGACGTGATTCCTTAAAATCCAAAAATTCCCCAAAGGAAGTGGCAAAGCGTCAGGCTGTGAGGAGGAACTAACTGCCCGTCACTTATCAACACTATTCGATCAAGCCTTCCACTCGAGTCAACACAGCTCATAGGAAAGAAAACAACGATCGTTAATAAGGAACTTCAGTGGTTCACTAATACCGGGGGAGAAGGTGGAAAACAAAGCAAAACTGAAGTCATATGACTCGTACAGAGTTCATTAAACTAAAAAAAAAAAAAAAAAAAAAAAACTTTAATAAACTTAAAACTAAAACAAGATCAAAAGGTTGGACAAGTATAAACAACTTAATTAAATTATAATGAATTTACTTTAATCTAATAATGTGCTACACTTAGTTTTCAATTTTGTTTCAAAGAATAAACCGAATCTTACATGTGCTACATTTAGTTTTTAATTTTGTTTCAAAGAATAAACAGAATCTTACATGTGCTACATTTCGTTTTCAATTTTGTTTCAAACAATAAACAGAATCTTACATGTGCTACATTTCTTTCTAGATTTTGTTTCAAAGAATAAGCAGAATCTTACATGTGCTATATTTCGTTTTCAGTTTTGTTTCAAAGAATAAACAGAATCTTACATGTGCTATATTTCGTTTTCAGTTTTGTTTCAAAGAATAAACAGAATCTTACATGTGCTACATTTCTTTCTAGATTTTGTTTCAAAGAATAAGCAGAATCTTACATGTGCTATATTTCGTTTTCAATTTTGTTTCAAACAATAAACAGAATCTTACATGTGCTACATTTCTTTCTAGATTTTGTTTCAAAGAATAAGCAGAATCTTACATGTGCTATATTTCGTTTTCAGTTTTGTTTCAAAGAATAAACAGAATCTTACATGTGCTATATTTCGTTTTCAGTTTTGTTTCAAAGAATAAACAGAATCTTACATGTGCTACATTTCATTTCGTTTTCAATTTTGTTTCAAAGAAAAAAATTCAAAGGTATTATTCACTTATACCTATGTTTCTCAATTGTACCGGTGAAATGGCAGCAAATTACTTTTCAGTCAGTGTAATTCCACAATACCTGAAATATCAAACTATTTCTTTGGTACAAAAATACTGAGCTAGCCATTTCCGTATAAGCTCCTCTATTATTAAGCTCTCCTAAAACATGGCAAAGAATTAAGCATTAATGAGGGCAAATAGTTATCAAAATCTAGTCTAACCCTTAAAGGAAAAATTTCAATTTAAAAGACCTACTTGAAAGGGCTAATCTAAAGAAAAACCAATTTTCTTATATGCCAAGAAGATTCATATAGGTAACACTTTCAAATAAAATTTTCAATAGTTCTATATAGGAAATTCTTGAACACAATGTATAGAGTTTTTCCACTGAGTATGAAAAATATAGATTAGATTAGAAGACAACTCAATAGGCAATAGAAATGACAAGTACAACAGATAAAGAGAAAACTCATTGCATGAAGAAAATTCCGCAATAGAAATATTAAAAACCCAGAATGCTAAAAAAACGGGATCAGAGAAGTTATGAAAAGATGGGAAAATCATATTGAAATAATCAAATTGCAATAATAGGTAAAGGGCTATTTATTACATTCTGATAAACACCAATAGTAACTTTAAATGCAAACTAAGTATTTTTGCTACAATAGTCTTAATTCATTTCATAGATTTTTTGGTAGTCTTTTCTATCATTTTTCTCCGAATCATTTCGTTCTTGACTTTTCTTAATCTGTTTACTGTTGGCGTTTTATGTTCAACCTGTATGCAATTCCTTTCTTTCCTAGCTTCAAACAAGAGTTTCAAATACACCTGGAGGAAATCAAAGCATATAGTGTACACATTAGATCTTTTGACTAATCCCATCTTTGCCAGAAGCAAACCTACTCTTTACCTTGGAAGGATCAAGCAATATTTGTTAACTGTATTAAATAAGAATATTTCATATATCACATTGGACCAGATCAAAGTAAAAAAAAATCATTATGGGTTTTTATAAAAAGTAAATGACTAGTTCCTCTTACATTTCAAAATAGATTTGTGTCATTCTAATAATTGAAAACCCATAGTTTCAACACTTTCTTTTGCATGAAGCTGAACATCTGACCAATCTGAAAAAAAAAAAAAAAAAAAAAAAATTCAAAACCTTTCAAGCTACAGTATACACATTCGCTATATTGGAAGCTACAGTATACAGATTCCCACTCTTACAAGTTATAGAGATTCCCACTCTTACAAGTTATAGAGATTCCCACTCTTACAAGTTATAGAGATTCCCACTCTTACAAGTTATAGAGATTCCCACTCTTACAAGTTATAGAGATTCACATTCTGAATCGCATTATGCAAGTACTTTCACAAATTTTATATTTCGCAGAAAAGACGTTCGTTATATGATAAGTCTTTCATTGAATGACATGCAAAGATCTATTTAACGGCTTAGAAATAAAAACTTAGAACACTAAAGTAACTTATTAAATTTATAATATACCACAACAAAAAACGCAGCTGTTCCTAATCCACTGCAATATAAAAACCTCAGAAATGTCCTTATGTCTGAGGTCGGGCCATTTTCCATCAAGCTGACCAGTGCGGATTGGTAATGGGGGAGACTTGCTAGTCTCATCGTTCACAGCAAACCAACCTAGTATGGGTAACCATGACTAATACAACTTTGCTGATTTAAGGTATCTCCACTCAATGGCAATAGACTGATAAATTACCCAAGTAAACTGTGCCGAAATCTATGAAGAAAAAACATTGTCACTTAATTTCCTTCTCTCTATAATATAAATATTTTATATTCTTTTCTATAGTAGACAATTTAGTTATTATTTCAGGTGCATTTACATTTGTCAACAAAATATCTGCCCATCAAAACTAAATTGATCCTAGAAATACTTTGCGATAACTAACGCCAAACAATATGTTCATATATAAAGGCATTTTCAAGTCTACATTTCCATTTACCTGAGCTGGATACCTATTGTACATTTAATATTCTTTTATTAAGATTCTTTTTCTGATGTATTAGATTTCCCTATTACTGTGCCCCTTCTGATAATTAAAGTTGCATCAAAGTAATTCAGAAATTGTAGAAATTAAGAAATAAATTATTTTACCAGGAATGACTCCCATTTAAATCTGCCCAAATTCTAACTCCTAATTTAAACGATAATCTTAATTTTAAAGTTTTAAAAGTTAAATTTAAAATAACATTCATTGTTATTTACATAACAGCCATGAAGGTAAAGTCACATGAAGTTTGTCCACCTACCAGTACTGAAGTTTTTGAATTTATGGGTCACTTTCCAAGTGAAAGTTCTTTTAATCAATTTGCTCCACTTCACCTGAATGAAATCCTCCTTTTTAAAATTTCTTTAAGATTGTTTCCATCGAGTTCATCGTTCAAGCTTCAGCACCTCAATCGCTATCATCATTAAAAGTCTGGAAAAGAAAACTGATTAATCAAACCAAATATTTCGGCAATTTTTTTCTGCCACCTAAAAGACTTCACTTGAAAACATTTATTACTAGCGAGAAAAAGTTGATCATTCTTATCTAGCAAGAAATGTATTTTGTTAACTAATAACTAAAATACTAAATTTCCATTATAACTTATGCCGAATATATCAATTTTTTAATTTTTTTTTTTTTTCAAAGAATCTTAATTTGCTAACCCGCTTAAACGGCATGACTAAAATAAAAAGTTTAACTTATGAAACTGCCGAAATAACTTTCGGACAAATTGAAAATTCAAATGTACAAATGTAATATTCATAAACTTAACAAAAACGCTAGTAACACTGACTTCCAAATTCCATATAAATCATTCTTTAAAGATTTTAAACATTTTGCGTCAAATTCCAAAAAGTTCATTCGCTTCATCCTCACTAATTCTGTGAAAAACTTCTATACTTCTTTGTCAACATTAAAAAACCGAACTTTGTTTACTAATTCTAATAACAGGTAGTTGCGTCCAACTTAAAGTAAAGTTAAATGCAGTCAAAATCCCCAGGAAAGCTCAAATCTCTGAAAGTTGTCCCGAGAAATTTACGGTAGGTAAAACGTCACATTAACACCAAAATTGATCCTAAAAGCGGAAGATAAAGTTGTAAAAAAAAAAAAAAATTAAGAGATAAACTTAGTTATTAGAACATTTCAGCGTTACTGAAGCCGACATTCTTGGTTAAATATTATAACAAAATCGAAGACATGTAGGTTATCAATATCAAAACTAACCTTTTATGGAAGTGCTAAAGAAAAGTGAAAACTAGAAACTAAGTTTCTTTTGCAGAAAAATATTGTAATATCACTCAATAGGGTAAATATAGGATACTTTGATTTCGAGCCTATTACATAAAACTTAAATTTTTTTCTATGCGTGTTTTACGCATTTCTTAATATGATTATTGGTCAAACTACTCTTAAAGAGTTTTGGATCGCCATTCCTTAAGACAATAATGGGAGACTCCTGTGGTAAACCGTGGTTTATGGGTGAAGAAATTTCCAAAAAAAGTGATTTGCAGCAATAATTATTATTAGAAATGCAAAATAAACACAAGATGACCAGTTCGAAAAAAAATATAGTTAATTCAAGTAGCTGGAAATTAAAGCATTTGTCAATGATTCACTTCACTTCTAATGGTTTTTGCTCTGCCGTGTCTCTACGCTTGTGAAATTATTACATCACTGCTGTGTGTTCGCAAGCGGTTCATTTTGAACTACACTCAAGCCCCGTAGGTCATTATTTCAGGAATATTTTCACTTTCATATGAGCAACAAAAGCTATATATATATTGAAGGGAGAGCATTTTCAACAATAGAAAAACTAAATGGATTAAATTAAACTAAACTTTGGGTAGACATAGGATACCTTAATTTCTAGCCAAATACATGAACCATATATTTTTCGTAATCGCTATCTTATGTTTCTTGCTTTTATGAACAGGATTATTTGGGCAAACAATGAGTTTTTGTACCCCCTTATAAAGAATTATGGGGACCCTAGTGGGAAACCAGGTTTTTTTTTTTTTTTTTTTTTTTTTTTTTTTTTTTTTTGACGGGGGAATGCAAAAAAAAGGCGATTTGCAGCAATAATAAGGGACCGAATTTAAAAATTAACACAAGAGAAGCGATTAAAAAGATATATGGTTCATATAAGTGGATGAAAATTAAAATTTTTATTTTCTGATTCACTTGGTCCTTCTAATGGTTTTTGCTCAGCAGTGGCTCGCTTCGCTTGCAAATAAAACTCACTGCTCCTATGTTCTGGTAAGTGGTAGGCATGTGCTGCGCACAGCAGCCCGTTGATAATTATTTCGGGGATATTTTTTCCTTTCACATGAGCAACAATAGCTATATACTAAACGGAAGGAGTTTTCATTCAAATCAATTACCAAAAGATTAAATTCGACTGAATTTCGAAATAACGATTTTACTTCGTTCTTGGAGAAGTCTCTCTGGTGAAGGTAGTCAAAGTTTAAACTGAAGGGAGTGGGGCGGGGTTGGAAAAAGGGCTGTTGGACAACATCAAGGAACTTATGAATACATATTTGGAAGCTCATAACTGGTTAAAAAAGCTAGGTAATAATTACATCCTAGAAAAAACTGCTTGTACAAGCGAATGCAAGCAACGCATGCACAATGCCAATAACTCCCCACCAGTCTTCTAAAACAATGGACAGAGAGAGACTTCACATTTTAATCAACCGATACCAAGTTTCTATGCCCCAGCCCCCATTAATCAGAAAAATACCAATATAGCCAACACGTCCATTTCTTATAGCTAATTTCACTTCACTAGTATTTATAACATCATTAAACAAAATTAGAAATAATTTTTACTTCCATCTTAAGAGACTTCATTTGATTATAGTCATGCTGGTGAATGCGGCTGATTCGGATCAGATTCGGTCCTAAGCTGATTCGGACCATGTATTTAGGCTGATTCGGATAACTAGTAAGGCTCATTTGGACCATTTTCTAGGCTGTTTTGAAATGTATGCTCAGTAATAGGTGTGTATATAAGGTCCGAATGAACCAACCATGAAGGGCCGCATCAGCCTTAATACAGGTCTGAAAGAGCCAGAAAACGGTCCGAGTCAGCCTGGTCCGAATCAGCCACGGTCCGTTTTAGAACCCAGGGAACTTGTGCATGAACCAGTCTCCCAATAGTAAACAGAGTGAGAAATATACTTCATTTTAATCGACCGATACTCAAGTTTTTTGCCCAAGTCCCCATTAAATAGGTCAAACTACTCAGCAATTCCACTTACGGTAGTAAATGAAGTAAATCAGCAAAAAAAAAAAAAAAAAAAAAAAAATAAAAAAGTACTAAGATTGCTTACAAATCACTACAAACCTTCACAAGAGTGTACCCAGTCACTAAACCTTCACAATTGTGTAACAAGTCACTAAACCTTCACAAGTGTATAATTAGATTGACTAAACCACCACAAGTGTGTAACTAGATTGACTAAACCATCACAAGTGTGTAACTAGATTGACTAAACCATCACAAGTGTGTAACTAGATTGACTAAACCATCCCAATCTTCACAAGGGTATACCCAGAGTTGCTAAACCTTCACGAGGGTGTACCCAGAGTTGCTAAACCTTCACGAGGGTGTACCCAGAGTTGCTAAACCTTCACGAGGGTGTACCCAGAGTTGCTAAACCTTCACGAGGGTGTACCCAGAGTTGCTAAACCTTCACGAGGGTGTACCCAGAGTTGCTAAACCTTCACGAGGGTGTACCCAGAGTTGCTAAACCTTCACGTGGGTGAACCCAGAGTTGCTAAACCTTCACGTGGGTGAACCCAGAGTTGCTAAACCTTCACGTGGGTGAACCCAGAGTTGCTAAACCTTCACGTGGGTGAACCCAGAGTTGCTAAACCTTCACGTGGGTGAACCCAGAGTTGCTAAACCTTCACGTGGGTGTACCCAGAGTTGCTAAACCTTCACGAGGGTGTACCCAGAGTTGCTAAACCTTCACGAGGGTGTACCCAGAGTTGCTAAACCTTCACGAGGGTGTACCCAAAGTTGCTAAACCTTCACGAGGGTGTACCCAAAGTTGCTAAACCTTCACGAGGGTGTACCCAGAGTTGCTAAATCTTCACGAGGGTGTACCCAGAGTTGCTAAATCTTCACGAGGGTGTACCCAGAGTTGCTAAACCTTCACGAGGGTGTACCCAGAGTTGCTAAACCTTCACGAGGGTGTACCCAGAGTTGCTAAACCTTCACGTGGGTGTACCCAGAGTTGCTAAACCTTCACAAGGGTGTACCCAGAGTTGCTAAACCTTCACAAGGGTGTACCCAGAGTTGCTAAACCTTCACGAGGGTGTACCCAGAGTTGCTAAACCTTCACGAGGGTGTACCCAGAGTTGCTAAACCTTCACGAGGGTGTACCCAGATTAACTAAACCTTCACGAGGGTGTACCCAGATTAACTAAACCTTCACGAGGGTGTACCCAGAGTTGCTAAACCTTCACATGGGTGTACCCAGAGTTGCTAAATCTTCACAAGGGTGTAACAAGTCACTAAACCTTCACAAGTGTATAATTAGATTGACTAAACCATCACAAGTGTGTAACTAGATTGACTAAACCATCACAAGTGTGTAACTAGATTGACTAAACCATCCCAATCTTCACAAGGGTATACCCAGAGTTGCTAAACCTTCACGAGGGTGTACCCAGAGTTGCTAAACCTTCACGAGGGTGTACCCAGAGTTGCTAAACCTTCACGAGGGTGTACCCAGAGTTGCTAAACCTTCACGAGGGTGTACCCAGAGTTGCTAAACCTTCACGTGGGTGAACCCAGAGTTGCTAAACCTTCACGTGGGGGAACCCAGAGTTGCTAAACCTTCACGTGGGTGAACCCAGAGTTGCTAAACCTTCACGTGGGTGAACCCAGAGTTGCTAAACCTTCACGTGGGTGAACCCAGAGTTGCTAAACCTTCACGTGGGTGAACCCAGAGTTACTAAACCTTCACGTGGGTGTACCCAGAGTTGCTAAACCTTCACGAGGGTGTACCCAGAGTTGCTAAACCTTCACGAGGGTGTACCCAGAGTTGCTAAACCTTCACGAGGGTGTACCCAGAGTTGCTAAATCTTCACGAGGGTGTACCCAGAGTTGCTAAACCTTCACGAGGGTGTACCCAGAGTTGCTAAACCTTCACGAGGGTGTACCCAGAGTTGCTAAACCTTCACGTGGGTGAACCCAGAGTTGCTAAACCTTCACGTGGGTGAACCCAGAGTTGCTAAACCTTCACGTGGGTGAACCCAGAGTTGCTAAACCTTCACGTGGGTGAACCCAGAGTTGCTAAACCTTCACGTGGGTGAACCCAGAGTTGCTAAACCTTCACGTGGGTGAACCCAGAGTTGCTAAACCTTCACGTGGGTGTACCCAGAGTTGCTAAACCTTCACGTGGGTGTACCCAGAGTTGCTAAACCTTCACGAGGGTGTACCCAGAGTTGCTAAACCTTCACGAGGGTGTACCCAGAGTTGCTAAACCTTCACGAGGGTGTACCCAAAGTTGCTAAACCTTCACGAGGGTGTACCCAAAGTTGCTAAACCTTCACGAGGGTGTACCCAGAGTTGCTAAATCTTCACGAGGGTGTACCCAGAGTTGCTAAATCTTCACGAGGGTGTACCCAGAGTTGCTAAACCTTCACGAGGGTGTACCCAGAGTTGCTAAACCTTCACGAGGGTGTACCCAGAGTTGCTAAACCTTCACGAGGGTGTACCCAGAGTTGCTAAACCTTCACGTAGGTGTACCCAGAGTTGCTAAACCTTCACAAGGGTGTACCCAGAGTTGCTAAACCTTCACAAGGGTGTACCCAGAGTTGCTAAACCTTCACGAGGGTGTACCCAGAGTTGCTAAACCTTCACGAGGGTGTACCCAGAGTTGCTAAACCTTCACGAGGGTGTACCCAGATTAACTAAACCTTCACGAGGGTGTACCCAGATTAACTAAACCTTCACGAGGGTGTACCCAGAGTTGCTAAACCTTCACATGGGTGTACCCAGAGTTGCTAAATCTTCACAAGGGTGTAACAAGTCACTAAACCTTCACAAGTGTATAATTAGATTGACTAAACCATCACAAGTGTGTAACTAGATTGACTAAACCATCACAAGTGTGTAACTAGATTGACTAAACCATCCCAATCTTCACAAGGGTATACCCAGAGTTGCTAAACCTTCACGAGGGTGTACCCAGAGTTGCTAAACCTTCACGAGGGTGTACCCAGAGTTGCTAAACCTTCACGAGGGTGTACCCAGAGTTGCTAAACCTTCACGAGGGTGTACCCAGAGTTGCTAAACCTTCACGTGGGTGAACCCAGAGTTGCTAAACCTTCACGTGGGGGAACCCAGAGTTGCTAAACCTTCACGTGGGTGAACCCAGAGTTGCTAAACCTTCACGTGGGTGAACCCAGAGTTGCTAAACCTTCACGTGGGTGAACCCAGAGTTGCTAAACCTTCACGTGGGTGAACCCAGAGTTACTAAACCTTCACGTGGGTGTACCCAGAGTTGCTAAACCTTCACGAGGGTGTACCCAGAGTTGCTAAACCTTCACGAGGGTGTACCCAGAGTTGCTAAACCTTCACGAGGGTGTACCCAGAGTTGCTAAATCTTCACGAGGGTGTACCCAGAGTTGCTAAACCTTCACGAGGGTGTACCCAGAGTTGCTAAACCTTCACGAGGGTGTACCCAGAGTTGCTAAATCTTCACGAGGGTGTACCCAGAGTTGCTAAACCTTCACGTGGGTGTACCCAGAGTTGCTAAACCTTCACAAGGGTGTACCCAGAGTTGCTAAACCTTCACAAGGGTGTACCCAGAGTTGCTAAACCTTCACAAGGGTGTACCCAGAGTTGCTAAACCTTCACGAGGGTGTACCCAGATTAACTAAACCTTCACGAGGGTGTACCCAGAGTTACTAAACCTTCACATGGGTGTACCCAGAGTTACTAAACCTTCACATGGGTGTACCCAGAGTTGCTAAATCTTCACAAGGGTGTACCCAGAGTTGCTAACCCTTCACAAGTGTCTAACCAGAGTCGCTAAACCTTCAAAAGTGTAACCAGAGTCGCTAAACCTTCAAAAGTGTAACCAGAGTCGCTAAACCTTCAAAAGTGTCTAACCAGAGTCGCTAAACCTTCAAAAGTGTCTAACCAGAGTCGCTAAACCTTCGAAAGTGTCTTAACCAGAGTCGCTGAACCTTCAAAAGTGTCTAACCAGAGTCGCTAAACCTTAAAAACATTTGTCACTAAACCTTCACAAGTGTGTAACCAAAGTCACTAAACCTTCACAAGTGTGTAACCAGAGTTGCTAAACCTTCACAAGTGTATAACTAAACCTTCACAAGTGTAAACAGTCACTAAGCCTTCACAAGTGTAAAAAGTGTCACTAAGCCTTCCCAAGTCTGTAACCAACGTCACAACCTTCCCAAGTCTGTAACCAAAGTCACAACCTTCCTAAGTCTGTAACGAACGTCACAACCTTCCTAAGTCTGTAACGAACGTCACAACCTTCCTTAGTCTGTAACCAACGTCACAACCTTCCTTAGTCTGTAACCAACGTCACAACCTTCCTTAGTCTGTAACCAACGTCACAACCTTCCTAAGTCTGTAACGAACGTCACAACCTTCCTAAGTCTGTAACGAACGTCACAACCTTCCTAAGTCTGTAACGAACGTCACAACCTTCCTAAGTCTGTAACGAACGTCACAACCTTCCTAAGTCTGTAACGAACGTCACAACCTTCCTAAGTCTGTAACGAACGTCACAACCTTCCTTAGTCTGTAACCAACGTCACAACCTTCCTAAGTCTGTAACGAACGTCACAACCTAGACAAAAAAAAAAAAAAAAAAAAAAAAAAACTTCAGAGTAAACGATGTGCTTTTAACGAATTACCTTTATTTCCACAAAATAAGCTATTCTGCTGTAATGAACAACACCCTTCCCAAAGGACAGGTGAGAACCTGGGATTTTGGGTGTGCGAAAATAGGGCAAAACATGATTATTTAACACGAGATTTGTAAAGGGATACAGAACCAAACAGACCCACCTAACTTAGTAGTTCCCAGGTCACAACTCCTAACAAGGGGCAAGCGCTCCGGATCCCCATTCCTAAGTCACAAACCTTCCCAGATCACAACCCCAAGCCCGGGGACTTTTTTTTCTCCCCCGATCCCTCTTCTCAGATCATTAACAAAAAGTAATTCAAATAAATCTTCACACATGATAAACCAAATCACAAATAATTCCTTATCTTATGGTTGACACTTCAAGTCTAGACAATCCCAACAGAAGCGTTGTACTAGTAAAGTTATCCCATATATCTATAACAAAGTTTCGAAATAGATTGTACAGTACTTCCCTCTTGTCCTTTGTTCACTAAAGGCGTTCCGGTTTAGTCAATCCTACAAATAAACCATAGCACTTGCAACACTTTTCCTGAAGAGTTAAGTATCTTTAGTATATTCATCGACTAGTTCAATATAACCACTAGAAAAATAAGAAAATGATTCATAACCAACTTGCACTGCACACCATCCGTAGAAATTAGGTTTTTGTCAAAATCAATGCCAATAAGTCCAGCCGCTGCCTTTGCCATAGCAACTACACTTATGGCGGCTTTCCTTCATTCCAATTATTCAGTCAAGCACTGATACCAGTGGACATTAAGGTAACTTTATTACTCCGCTGAAATCTTTGTAGAACTGCTTTCTACTTAGGTTGTTCGTAATAGGTTATGAAGCCGTTACGACATAAGGATGTCACAGCTCTCGGCCAATTAACTATAATTGGAACTGCTTGTATTTGCGTAAGAAAGTGAGACAAGGGGCTCATTAAAAGTAAACATTACCATAGAGGAAACGTCTCAACCGACTTGAGGAAAACTGAGGTAAAACTTATCAATCATCATTAATTCTACCTCGTTCAATCGAATAAAAGCTATCTATAGAGTTTTTCAAATTCTCTTTCCATGTAGGTGATTATTATTTATTTCAATATTGAGGGCAGCATGCTTCTAAAGTTTTACCGAGGATCCCCATATTTCGGTAGTAAATTTTCCCCATCCATACCAATAGTTCCCGCTGGGTGTCCCCTATTACCTAGGATATATTAGGTGTATCTTAATATTTTTTTTTGCGAGGAAATTAAAGGTCATTAAAAAAAAAACTCGAGTCTTCCTATATATAACCCATTTTTTTCATTAGTAATGTTTGCACCCCCTCCCCAGTTTTACTAAAATAATACCCACACGTGTGTACTCTGAGTCACAACCTACACAAGTCCGTAACCAAAGTCACTACCTTCACAAGTCCGTAACCAAAGTCACAACCTTCAAAAGTCCGTAACCAAAGTCACTACCAGCACAAGTCCGTAACCAAAGTCACTACCTTCACAAGTCCGTAACCAAAGTCACTACCAGCACAAGTCCGTAACCAAAGTCACTACCAGCACAAGTCCATAACCAAAGTCACTACCAGCACAAGTAAGTAACCAAAGTCACTACCAGCACAAGTCCGTAACCAAAGTCACTACCAGCACAAGTCCGTAGCCAGAGTCACAAACTACACAAGTCCGTAACCAAAGTCACTACCAGCACAAGTCCGTAACCAAAGTCACTACCAGCACAAGTCCGTAACTAAAGTCACTACCTTCACAAGTCCGTAGACAAAGTCACTACCTGCACAAGTCCGTAGACAAAGTCACTACCTGCACAAGTCCGTAACCAGAGTCACTACCTGCACAAGTCCGTAACCAGAGTCACTACCTTCACAAGTCCGTAACCAAAGTCACTACCTTCACAAGTCCGTAATCAAAGTCACTACCAGCACAAGTCCGTAACCAAAGTCACTACCTTCACAAGTCCGTAACCAAAGTCACTACCTTCACAAGTCCGTAACCAAAGTCACTACCAGCACAAGTCCGTAACCAAAGTCACTACCAGCACAAGTCCGTAACCAAAGTCACTACCAGCACAAGGCCGTAACCAAAGTCACTACCAGCACAAGTCCGTAACCAAAGTCACTACCAGCACAAGTCCGTAACCAAAGTCACAACCTTCACAAGTCCGTAACCAAAGTCACAACCTTCACAAGTCCGTAACCAGAGTCACTGCCAGCACAAGTCCGTAACCAGAGTCACTACCTTCACAAGTCCGTAACCAAAGTCACTACCTTCACAAGTCTGTAATCAAAGTCACTACCAGCACAAGTCCGTAACCAAAGTCACTACCTTCACAAGTCCGTAACCAAAGTCACTACCTTCACAAGTCCGTAACCAAAGTCACTACCAGCACAAGTCCGTAACCAAAGTCACTACCTTCACAAGTCCGTAACCAAAGTCACTACCTTCACAAGTCCGTAACCAAAGTCACTACCTTCACAAGTCCGTAACCAAAGTCACAACCTTCACAAGTCCGTAACCAGAGTCACTGCCAGCACAAGTCCGTAACCAGAGTCACTACCTTCACAAGTCCGTAACCAAAGTCACTACCTTCACAAGTCTGTAATCAAAGTCACTACCAGCACAAGTCACTACCTTCACAAGTCTGTAATCAAAGTCACTACCAGCACAAGTCCGTAACCAAAGTCACTACCTTCACAAGTCCGTAACCAAAGTCACTACCTTCACAAGTCCGTAACCAAAGTCACTACCAGCACAAGTCCGTAACCAAAGTCACTACCTTCACAAGTCCGTAACCAAAGTCACTACCTTCACAAGTCCGTAACCAAAGTCACTACCTTCACAAGTCCGTAACCAAAGTCACTACCTTCACAAGTCCGTAACCAAAGTCACTACCTTCACAAGTCCGTAACCAAAGTCACTACCTTCACAAGTCCGTAACCAAAGTCACTACCTTCACAAGTCCGTAACCAAAGTCACTACCTTCACAAGTCCGTAATCAAAGTCACTACCAGCACAAGTCCGTAACCAAAGTCACTACCTTCACAAGTCCGTAACCAAAGTCACTACCTTCACAAGTCCGTAACCAAAGTCACTACCAGCACAAGTCCGTAACCAAAGTCACTACCTTCACAAGTCCGTAACCAAAGTCACTACCTTCACAAGTCCGTAACCAAAGTCACTACCTTCACAAGTCCGTAACCAAAGTCACTACCTTCACAAGGCCGTAACCAAAGTCACTACCAGCACAAGGCCGTAACCAAAGTCACTACCAGCACAAGTCCGTAACCAAAGTCACTACCAGCACAAGTCCGTAACCAAAGTCACAACCTTCCTAAGTCTGTAACGAACGTCACAACCTTCCTAAGTCTGTAACGAACGTCACAACCTTCCTAAGTCTGTAACGAACGTCACAACCTTCCTAAGTCTGTAACGAACGTCACAACCTTCCTAAGTCTGTAACGAACGTCACAACCTTCCTTAGTCTGTAACCAACGTCACAACCTTCCTAAGTCTGTAACGAACGTCACAACCTAGACAAAAAAAAAAAAAAAAAAAAAAAAAAAAAACTTCAGAGTAAACGATGTGCTTTTAACGAATTACCTTTATTTCCACAAAATAAGCTATTCCGCTGTAATGAACAACACCCTTCCCAAAGGACAGGTGAGAACCTGGGATTTTGGGTGTGCGAAAATAGGGCAAAACATGATTATTTAACACGAGATTTGTAAAGGGATACAGAACCAAACAGACCCACCTAACTTAGTAGTTCCCAGGTCACAACTCCTAACAAGGGGCAAGCGCTCCGGATCCCCATTCCTAAGTCACAAACCTTCCCAGATCACAACCCCAAGCCCGGGGACTTTTTTTTCTCCCCCGATCCCTCTTCTCAGATCATTAACAAAAAGTAATTCAAATAAATCTTCACACATGATAAACCAAATCACAAATAATTCCTTATCTTATGGTTGACACTTCAAGTCTAGACAATCCCAACAGAAGCGTTGTACTAGTAAAGTTATCCCATATATCTATAACAAAGTTTCGAAATAGATTGTACAGTACTTCCCTCTTGTCCTTTGTTCACTAAAGGCGTTCCGGTTTAGTCAATCCTACAAATAAACCATAGCACTTGCAACACTTTTCCTGAAGAGTTAAGTATCTTTAGTATATTCATCGACTAGTTCAATATAACCACTAGAAAAATAAGAAAATGATTCATAACCAACTTGCACTGCACACCATCCGTAGAAATTAGGTTTTTGTCAAAATCAATGCCAATAAGTCCAGCCGCTGCCTTTGCCATAGCAACTACACTTATGGCGGCTTTCCTTCATTCCAATTATTCAGTCAAGCACTGATACCAGTGGACATTAAGGTAACTTTATTACTCCGCTGAAATCTTTGTAGAACTGCTTTCTACTTAGGTTGTTCGTAATAGGTTATGAAGCCGTTACGACATAAGGATGTCACAGCTCTCGGCCAATTAACTATAATTGGAACTGCTTGTATTTGCGTAAGAAAGTGAGACAAGGGGCTCATTAAAAGTAAACATTACCATAGAGGAAACGTCTCAACCGACTTGAGGAAAACTGAGGTAAAACTTATCAATCATCATTAATTCTACCTCGTTCAATCGAATAAAAGCTATCTATAGAGTTTTTCAAATTCTCTTTCCATGTAGGTGATTATTATTTATTTCAATATTGAGGGCAGCATGCTTCTAAAGTTTTACCGAGGATCCCCATATTTCGGTAGTAAATTTTCCCCATCCATACCAATAGTTCCCGCTGGGTGTCCCCTATTACCTAGGATATATTAGGTGTATCTTAATATTTTTTTTTGCGAGGAAATTAAAGGTCATTAAAAAAAAAAACTCGAGTCTTCCTATATATAACCCATTTTTTTCATTAGTAATGTTTGCACCCCCTCCCCAGTTTTACTAAAATAATACCCACACGTGTGTACTCTGAGTCACAACCTACACAAGTCCGTAACCAAAGTCACTACCTTCACAAGTCCGTAACCAAAGTCACAACCTTCAAAAGTCCGTAACCAAAGTCACTACCAGCACAAGTCCGTAACCAAAGTCACTACCTTCACAAGTCCGTAACCAAAGTCACTACCAGCACAAGTCCGTAACCAAAGTCACTACCAGCACAAGTCCATAACCAAAGTCACTACCAGCACAAGTAAGTAACCAAAGTCACTACCAGCACAAGTCCGTAACCAAAGTCACTACCAGCACAAGTCCGTAGCCAGAGTCACAAACTACACAAGTCCGTAACCAAAGTCACTACCAGCACAAGTCCGTAACCAAAGTCACTACCAGCACAAGTCCGTAACTAAAGTCACTACCTTCACAAGTCCGTAGACAAAGTCACTACCTGCACAAGTCCGTAGACAAAGTCACTACCTGCACAAGTCCGTAACCAGAGTCACTACCTGCACAAGTCCGTAACCAGAGTCACTACCTTCACAAGTCCGTAACCAAAGTCACTACCTTCACAAGTCCGTAATCAAAGTCACTACCAGCACAAGTCCGTAACCAAAGTCACTACCTTCACAAGTCCGTAACCAAAGTCACTACCTTCACAAGTCCGTAACCAAAGTCACTACCAGCACAAGTCCGTAACCAAAGTCACTACCAGCACAAGTCCGTAACCAAAGTCACTACCAGCACAAGGCCGTAACCAAAGTCACTACCAGCACAAGTCCGTAACCAAAGTCACTACCAGCACAAGTCCGTAACCAAAGTCACAACCTTCACAAGTCCGTAACCAAAGTCACAACCTTCACAAGTCCGTAACCAGAGTCACTGCCAGCACAAGTCCGTAACCAGAGTCACTACCTTCACAAGTCCGTAACCAAAGTCACTACCTTCACAAGTCTGTAATCAAAGTCACTACCAGCACAAGTCCGTAACCAAAGTCACTACCTTCACAAGTCCGTAACCAAAGTCACTACCTTCACAAGTCCGTAACCAAAGTCACTACCAGCACAAGTCCGTAACCAAAGTCACTACCTTCACAAGTCCGTAACCAAAGTCACTACCTTCACAAGTCCGTAACCAAAGTCACTACCTTCACAAGTCCGTAACCAAAGTCACAACCTTCACAAGTCCGTAACCAGAGTCACTGCCAGCACAAGTCCGTAACCAGAGTCACTACCTTCACAAGTCCGTAACCAAAGTCACTACCTTCACAAGTCTGTAATCAAAGTCACTACCAGCACAAGTCACTACCTTCACAAGTCTGTAATCAAAGTCACTACCAGCACAAGTCCGTAACCAAAGTCACTACCTTCACAAGTCCGTAACCAAAGTCACTACCTTCACAAGTCCGTAACCAAAGTCACTACCAGCACAAGTCCGTAACCAAAGTCACTACCTTCACAAGTCCGTAACCAAAGTCACTACCTTCACAAGTCCGTAACCAAAGTCACTACCTTCACAAGTCCGTAACCAAAGTCACTACCAGCACAAGTCCGTAACCAAAGTCACTACCTTCACAAGTCCGTAACCAAAGTCACTACCTTCACAAGTCCGTAACCAAAGTCACTACCTTCACAAGTCCGTAACCAAAGTCACTACCTTCACAAGTCCGTAACCAAAGTCACTACCTTCACAAGTCCGTAACCAAAGTCACTACCTTCACAAGTCCGTAACCAAAGTCACTACCTTCACAAGTCTGTAATCAAAGTCACTACCAGCACAAGTCCGTAACCAAAGTCACTACCAGCACAAGTCCGTAACCAAAGTCACTACCAGCACAAGTCCGTAACCAAAGTCACAACCTTCACAAGTCCGTAACCAAAGTCACAACCTTCACAAGTCCGTAACCAGAGTCACTGCCAGCACAAGTCCGTAACCAGAGTCACTACCTTCACAAGTCCGTAACCAAAGTCACTACCTTCACAAGTCTGTAATCAAAGTCACTACCAGCACAAGTCCGTAACCAAAGTCACTACCTTCACAAGTCCGTAACCAAAGTCACTACCTTCACAAGTCCGTAACCAAAGTCACTACCAGCACAAGTCCGTAACCAAAGTCACTACCTTCACAAGTCCGTAACCAAAGTCACTACCTTCACAAGTCCGTAACCAAAGTCACTACCTTCACAAGTCCGTAACCAAAGTCACAACCTTCACAAGTCCGTAACCAGAGTCACTGCCAGCACAAGTCCGTAACCAGAGTCACTACCTTCACAAGTCCGTAACCAAAGTCACTACCTTCACAAGTCTGTAATCAAAGTCACTACCAGCACAAGTCACTACCTTCACAAGTCTGTAATCAAAGTCACTACCAGCACAAGTCCGTAACCAAAGTCACTACCTTCACAAGTCCGTAACCAAAGTCACTACCTTCACAAGTCCGTAACCAAAGTCACTACCAGCACAAGTCCGTAACCAAAGTCACTACCTTCACAAGTCCGTAACCAAAGTCACTACCTTCACAAGTCCGTAACCAAAGTCACTACCTTCACAAGTCCGTAACCAAAGTCACTACCTTCACAAGTCCGTAACCAAAGTCACTACCTTCACAAGTCCGTAACCAAAGTCACTACCTTCACAAGTCCGTAACCAAAGTCACTACCTTCACAAGTCCGTAACCAAAGTCACTACCTTCACAAGTCCGTAATCAAAGTCACTACCAGCACAAGTCCGTAACCAAAGTCACTACCTTCACAAGTCCGTAACCAAAGTCACTACCTTCACAAGTCCGTAACCAAAGTCACTACCAGCACAAGTCCGTAACCAAAGTCACTACCTTCACAAGTCCGTAACCAAAGTCACTACCTTCACAAGTCCGTAACCAAAGTCACTACCTTCACAAGTCCGTAACCAAAGTCACTACCTTCACAAGGCCGTAACCAAAGTCACTACCAGCACAAGGCCGTAACCAAAGTCACTACCAGCACAAGTCCGTAACCAAAGTCACTACCAGCACAAGTCCGTAACCAAAGTCACAACCTTCCTAAGTCTGTAACGAACGTCACAACCTTCCTAAGTCTGTAACGAACGTCACAACCTTCCTAAGTCTGTAACGAACGTCACAACCTTCCTAAGTCTGTAACGAACGTCACAACCTTCCTAAGTCTGTAACGAACGTCACAACCTTCCTTAGTCTGTAACCAACGTCACAACCTTCCTAAGTCTGTAACGAACGTCACAACCTAGACAAAAAAAAAAAAAAAAAAAAAAAAAAAAACTTCAGAGTAAACGATGTGCTTTTAACGAATTACCTTTATTTCCACAAAATAAGCTATTCCGCTGTAATGAACAACACCCTTCCCAAAGGACAGGTGAGAACCTGGGATTTTGGGTGTGCGAAAATAGGGCAAAACATGATTATTTAACACGAGATTTGTAAAGGGATACAGAACCAAACAGACCCACCTAACTTAGTAGTTCCCAGGTCACAACTCCTAACAAGGGGCAAGCGCTCCGGATCCCCATTCCTAAGTCACAAACCTTCCCAGATCACAACCCCAAGCCCGGGGACTTTTTTTTCTCCCCCGATCCCTCTTCTCAGATCATTAACAAAAAGTAATTCAAATAAATCTTCACACATGATAAACCAAATCACAAATAATTCCTTATCTTATGGTTGACACTTCAAGTCTAGACAATCCCAACAGAAGCGTTGTACTAGTAAAGTTATCCCATATATCTATAACAAAGTTTCGAAATAGATTGTACAGTACTTCCCTCTTGTCCTTTGTTCACTAAAGGCGTTCCGGTTTAGTCAATCCTACAAATAAACCATAGCACTTGCAACACTTTTCCTGAAGAGTTAAGTATCTTTAGTATATTCATCGACTAGTTCAATATAACCACTAGAAAAATAAGAAAATGATTCATAACCAACTTGCACTGCACACCATCCGTAGAAATTAGGTTTTTGTCAAAATCAATGCCAATAAGTCCAGCCGCTGCCTTTGCCATAGCAACTACACTTATGGCGGCTTTCCTTCATTCCAATTATTCAGTCAAGCACTGATACCAGTGGACATTAAGGTAACTTTATTACTCCGCTGAAATCTTTGTAGAACTGCTTTCTACTTAGGTTGTTCGTAATAGGTTATGAAGCCGTTACGACATAAGGATGTCACAGCTCTCGGCCAATTAACTATAATTGGAACTGCTTGTATTTGCGTAAGAAAGTGAGACAAGGGGCTCATTAAAAGTAAACATTACCATAGAGGAAACGTCTCAACCGACTTGAGGAAAACTGAGGTAAAACTTATCAATCATCATTAATTCTACCTCGTTCAATCGAATAAAAGCTATCTATAGAGTTTTTCAAATTCTCTTTCCATGTAGGTGATTATTATTTATTTCAATATTGAGGGCAGCATGCTTCTAAAGTTTTACCGAGGATCCCCATATTTCGGTAGTAAATTTTCCCCATCCATACCAATAGTTCCCGCTGGGTGTCCCCTATTACCTAGGATATATTAGGTGTATCTTAATATTTTTTTTTGCGAGGAAATTAAAGGTCATTAAAAAAAAAAACTCGAGTCTTCCTATATATAACCCATTTTTTTCATTAGTAATGTTTGCACCCCCTCCCCAGTTTTACTAAAATAATACCCACACGTGTGTACTCTGAGTCACAACCTACACAAGTCCGTAACCAAAGTCACTACCTTCACAAGTCCGTAACCAAAGTCACAACCTTCAAAAGTCCGTAACCAAAGTCACTACCAGCACAAGTCCGTAACCAAAGTCACTACCTTCACAAGTCCGTAACCAAAGTCACTACCAGCACAAGTCCGTAACCAAAGTCACTACCAGCACAAGTCCATAACCAAAGTCACTACCAGCACAAGTAAGTAACCAAAGTCACTACCAGCACAAGTCCGTAACCAAAGTCACTACCAGCACAAGTCCGTAGCCAGAGTCACAAACTACACAAGTCCGTAACCAAAGTCACTACCAGCACAAGTCCGTAACCAAAGTCACTACCAGCACAAGTCCGTAACTAAAGTCACTACCTTCACAAGTCCGTAGACAAAGTCACTACCTGCACAAGTCCGTAGACAAAGTCACTACCTGCACAAGTCCGTAACCAGAGTCACTACCTGCACAAGTCCGTAACCAGAGTCACTACCTTCACAAGTCCGTAACCAAAGTCACTACCTTCACAAGTCCGTAATCAAAGTCACTACCAGCACAAGTCCGTAACCAAAGTCACTACCTTCACAAGTCCGTAACCAAAGTCACTACCTTCACAAGTCCGTAACCAAAGTCACTACCAGCACAAGTCCGTAACCAAAGTCACTACCAGCACAAGTCCGTAACCAAAGTCACTACCAGCACAAGGCCGTAACCAAAGTCACTACCAGCACAAGTCCGTAACCAAAGTCACTACCAGCACAAGTCCGTAACCAAAGTCACAACCTTCACAAGTCCGTAACCAAAGTCACAACCTTCACAAGTCCGTAACCAGAGTCACTGCCAGCACAAGTCCGTAACCAGAGTCACTACCTTCACAAGTCCGTAACCAAAGTCACTACCTTCACAAGTCTGTAATCAAAGTCACTACCAGCACAAGTCCGTAACCAAAGTCACTACCTTCACAAGTCCGTAACCAAAGTCACTACCTTCACAAGTCCGTAACCAAAGTCACTACCAGCACAAGTCCGTAACCAAAGTCACTACCTTCACAAGTCCGTAACCAAAGTCACTACCTTCACAAGTCCGTAACCAAAGTCACTACCTTCACAAGTCCGTAACCAAAGTCACAACCTTCACAAGTCCGTAACCAGAGTCACTGCCAGCACAAGTCCGTAACCAGAGTCACTACCTTCACAAGTCCGTAACCAAAGTCACTACCTTCACAAGTCTGTAATCAAAGTCACTACCAGCACAAGTCACTACCTTCACAAGTCTGTAATCAAAGTCACTACCAGCACAAGTCCGTAACCAAAGTCACTACCTTCACAAGTCCGTAACCAAAGTCACTACCTTCACAAGTCCGTAACCAAAGTCACTACCAGCACAAGTCCGTAACCAAAGTCACTACCTTCACAAGTCCGTAACCAAAGTCACTACCTTCACAAGTCCGTAACCAAAGTCACTACCTTCACAAGTCCGTAACCAAAGTCACTACCAGCACAAGTCCGTAACCAAAGTCACTACCTTCACAAGTCCGTAACCAAAGTCACTACCTTCACAAGTCCGTAACCAAAGTCACTACCTTCACAAGTCCGTAACCAAAGTCACTACCTTCACAAGTCCGTAACCAAAGTCACTACCTTCACAAGTCCGTAACCAAAGTCACTACCTTCACAAGTCCGTAACCAAAGTCACTACCTTCACAAGTCTGTAATCAAAGTCACTACCAGCACAAGTCCGTAACCAAAGTCACTACCTTCACAAGTCCGTAACCAAAGTCACTACCTTCACAAGTCCGTAACCAAAGTCACTACCAGCACAAGTCCGTAACCAAAGTCACTACCTTCACAAGTCCGTAACCAAAGTCACTACCTTCACAAGTCCGTAACCAAAGTCACTACCTTCACAAGTCCGTAACCAAAGTCACTACCTTCACAAGGCCGTAACCAAAGTCACTACCAGCACAAGGCCGTAACCAAAGTCACTACCAGCACAAGTCCGTAACCAAAGTCACTATCAGCACAAGTCCGTAACCAAAGTCACAACCTTCACAATTCCGTAACCAAAGTCACAACCTTCACAAGTCCGTAACCAAAGTCACAACCTTCACAAGTCCGTAACCAAAGTCACAACCTTCACAAGTCCGTAACCAGAGTCACTGCCAGCACAAGTCCGTAACCAGAGTCACTGCCAGCACAAGTCCGTAACCAGAGTCACTACCTTCACAAGTCCGTAACCAGAGTCACTGCCAGCATAAGTCCGTAACCAGAGTCACTACCAGCACAATTCCGTAACCAGAGTCACTACCTTCACTAGTCCGTAACCAGAGTCACTACCAGCACAAGTCCGTAACCAAAGTCACTACCAGCACAAGTCCGTAACCAAAGTCACTACCAGTACAAGTCCGTAACCAAAGTCACTACCAGCACAAGTCTGTAACCAAAGTCACTACCAGCACAAGTTTGGTTAAAGTCATTGAACGTTCAAAAGTCTAATTGAATTCACTAAACTTCCACTCATTTGAAATCAGCTTGACCAAATCTGCACAAGTGTGTGACCAGTCGCTAAACCTTCAAAAGTGAGTAAGCAGAGTCACTAAACCTACACTACTATGAGATTCAGGGCCTCTGTAACACGGTTTTTTGGACTTTGCTCCTTATCAAAGCATCGGGTGTAGCTGAAAGTTGACATATGTATATTTTACAACCACACACAAATTTTGTCAGCATTATCAATAACCTAAACCCGATGGTTTTAATTTTTATAGAGTAAAAATGATCCAGCCGACGCCATGGCCAGTGATACCGAGCCAAGAGTCGAAAACATTCATTACGTAAGCAATGTAAACACCTTTGGACAAAATTTTGCCCCGCCCATCCACCAGACACCCATTCACCTTCTCCCATCTGCTCTGAAACCCATAACAGTCAAGAATGGGTAACAGGATTTGGAATTGCCCCCGTGGTTGCAAACCTGCATTTTTCTTACGACTTGCAACTTTATACAGTCATGAGAAAGCCCTTGGCCATATCTATTATAGCCTGAATAGGTAATTATTCAGTTTCTAGTTTAAATCCAATGTTTATGGTCTGATTTGTATTTAGCGTAACATGATTATAATACTTGTAATGTCATTCAGGCTTTTGAACATTTCCATTAACTATTCACTATGCCACCAAGAGAGAGAGAGAGAGAGAGAGAGAGAGAGAGAGAGAGAGAGAGAGAGAGAGAGAGAGAGAGAGAGAGAGAGAGAGAGAGATTGTATGTAAACAGTCTTTATATAACTTTTTTTGTTAAAATAAGATTTTTGTGCTAAAATCTCCATCAGCCCAACGGATCATCCGATATAATTTTTTTTTTCTTCTTCTTAGGCCGTACGAACGTGCTGGCTATGTTTTGGGCATGACTGCATTTTGTAAATAAATCATGAATAGTTTTAGAAGTAAAGTGAACATAATTCATTTATCCTTTAAAATATCTACTACATGTAGCAAAACAAATAGTAGTAAAGATGATAATGCAATGAAGGAATGATACCATACTTTATCTTTAGCTTCAACGTCGGCAATAACATACCCAGTTGCCATAATTTGTCAGCTTAATGAAATAACCTATCATCTAATGTTAAACTTAATTTCTGAGGAGGCCATGGCTTATTGCACAGTGAAAAAACATGACAAAGACTTTATGAATGGCGGAACAATACATAGATGTGGGTGGGGTATCAGTGCTGGCGTAGTAATAATACTGTAGCAGTACTGCCGCAACAGTAGTATGCATGAATTAAACGTTTAGGCCAACTGCTGGGATCATTGAGGATCATTTAGCACTTCTTACAACTACTCGAGAAATGAGTTTTTATAGCCAGAATTTGAATTTTCTGATCCAACAATGCCCATGATAGCCTTCAGTGTTATCCTGATTCATAACGAGGCCAAAGTGGGTGGAGTCTCATGAAGTCATCATTCTGATGATAATTATTGGTGAAGGTTTAAAGCGAAAATACAGTACCGGCTATTTTTTTTTTTTTACAGTAAATAGGTAGGTAGATAGACAATGAATAAAAATTGCTTGACATTGGATATAGCAGTTATCAAATCAAGCTGGTCTACTACGTTTTTGAAAATTACCAACTATTCCATACACTTTGTCAATCTGATTGTGACCTATAAAGTAGACTGTAATTTCTTAGGAAACTTATTTTGGGAGTTAGACAAATAATCGAAGTGTTTTTGTATTTATTAACATATTTTGTTCGTTTGTTCATTATGACAATTCTCAGTGGAGAGGTTTCAGAGTTCATAAAGGTGTACTGCTTTGCTCTTATTTACACTTTTGTGTTATTGTTGGCAGAGGTATAGCCTTCGTTACGTATAACCAATCATCGATCGAGAAAGAGAAGAAATGCCGTCATAAGTTACGTAACGAGTGCGTTCGAAACCTTTTCTCTGAGTAAGTTGGCCCGTTTTCAAAAATCGTCACTTTTACTTAATAAAGTACCAAATTTATTCAACCTACGTAATGCAGAATATAGTCAAAATTTATGTGTAGATATAATGTGCATTCTGAATAAGCGTTATATTTATGAAATTCATAGAAAAAAGTTATTGCGAAAAAACCGTGTTACAGGGGCCCTGAATCTCATAATAGAGTAACCAAATTCACTAAACCTGCACATGTCTAGCGAAAATAACTAACCTTCATATGTGTGTAATTGAATCAGCTAAACCTTCACAAGTGTGTAATTAAAACAGCTAAACCTTCACAAGTGTGTAATTAAAACAGCTAAACCTTCACAAGTGTGTAATTAAAACAGCTAAACCTTCACAAGTGTGTAATTAAATCAGCTAAACCTTCACAAGTGTGTAATTAAATCAGCTAAACCTTCACAAGTGTGTAATTAAATCAGCTAAACCTTCACAAGTGTAATAAATTAACTAAAACTTCACAAGTGTGCTATCAAGTAAACTAACCCTTCACAAGTGTGCTATCAAATAAACTAAGCCTTCCCATGTGTGTCATCGTGTAACCAGAGTCATTAAACCTTCCCAAGTGTGTCATCGTGTAACCAGAGTCATTAAACCTTCACAAGTGTGTAACCAGTCATTAAACCTTCACAAGTGTGTAACCAGTCATTAAACCTCCACAAGTGTGTAACCAGTCATTAAACCTTCACAGTGTGTAATCAAATTAATTAAAACTTCACAAGTGTGCTATCAAATAAACTAAACCTTCACAAGTGTGTAATCGTGTAACCAGAGTCTTTAAACCTTCACAAGTGTGTAACCAGTCATTAAACCTTCACAAGTGTGTAACCAGTCATTAAACCTTCACAGTGTGTAATCAAATTAATCAAAACTTCACAAGTGTGCTATCAAATAAACTAAACCTTCACAAGTGTGTAATCGTGTAAGCAGAGTCGCTAGACCTTCACAGTTGTGTAACCAGTCATTAAATCTTCACAATTGTGTAACTAGTCATTAAACCTTCACAATTGAGTAACCAGTCATTAAACCTTCACAATTGTGTAACCAGTCATTAAACCTTCACAATTGTGTAACCAGTCATTAAACCTACACAATTAATAATAATAATAATAATAATAATAATAATAATAATAATAATAATAATAATATTATTATTATTATTATTATTAGCCAAGCCAAAACCCTAGTTGGAAAAGCAAGATGCCATAAGCCCAAGGGATCTAATAGGAAAAAATAGCCCAGTGAGGAAACGAAATAAGGAAATAAATAAATTATGAGAACAAGTTAACAAATAATTCTAAAACAGTAACAATGTCAAAACAGATATGTCCTATATAAACTAAAAAAAATGACTCATGTCAGCCTGGTCAACATAAAAACATTTGCTCCAACTTAGAATTTTTGGAGTTCTACTGATTCAACTACCCGATTTGGATGATCATTACACAACTTGGTGACAGCTGGAATAAAACTTCTAGAATACAGTGTAGTATTGAGCCTCATGATGGAGAAACCTGGCTATTAGTATTACGAACAGGGTAGAATTGTCCAGGGAGATCTGAATATAAAGGATGGTCAGAGTTATGAAAAATCTTATGCAACATGCATAATTAACTAATTGAGCGACTGTGCCAAAGATTAATATCTAGATCAAGAATAAAAAATTTAATTGACCGTAAGTTTGTGTCCAACAAATTAAGATGAGAATCAGCAGCTGAACACCACACAGGAGAACCATATTCAAAACAAGGTAGAATGAAAGAATTAAAACACTTCTTGAGAATAGATTGATCACCGAAAATCTTGAAAGACTTTCTCAATAAGCCAATTTTTTGTGCAATTGAAGAAGACAAGACCTAATGTGTTCCTCAAAAGTAAATTTGCTGTCGAGAATCACACCTAAAATTTTAAGTCATACGAATTTAAAGAAACATTATCAATACTGAGATCCGGATGTTGAAGAGCCACCGTCTTTGACCTACTTACAATTATACTTAGGAGTTTTGTTAGTATTCAACTTCATACCCCATAATTTGCACCATGTACTAATTTTAGCTAAATCTCTATTAAGGGATTCACCAACCCCAGATCTACATTCAGGGGATAGAATAGATGCAAAGAGTGTAGCATCATCAGCATATGCAACAAGCTTGTTTACTAGGCCAAACCACATGTCATGTGTATATAGTATGAAAAGTAATGGGCTAAGAACACTACCCTGTAGATCACCGGATATCACATTCCTATACTCATTATGGTGCCCATCAACAACAACAGATCTATTACTTAAAAAATCAATACTACTAAGAAACGACCAACCCACTCCCAACTGAGTTTGAAAATAATGGTCTCATGATTAACACTGTCAAAGGCAGCACTAAAATTAGGGCCAATCTTGCCAGCTTCCTGACCACAATAGAGGGATTTCTGTACAGCATTGGAGATTGTAAGAAGGGCATAACATGCTCCAAGGGCTTTACGAAAACCAAATTGCAAACTTAGGAATAGATTATTACCTTCAGCAAACCTATTAAGACGTTTTGCCAGAAGACGCTCAAAAACTTTTGATATGGGAGTTATGGAAATTGGGCGGTAATCAGTGGGACTTGAGCTACCACAAGTACATTTACATAGAGGAGTAACATTACCAATCCTCCAATAAGTGCTAAAAGCTCCTCCTCTTGCTAACTTACGCAAAACAACAACTTCGGAGTTAAGAAATCTGGTGTCTTTATAAAAAACAATGGAATACCATTTGGGTCTATACCTCCATAAGCATCCAGGTCATCAACAGAGCTTTAATTTCACGAGCTCGAAAAGCTAAACTAGTTAATCTAGCCTCAAGAAAACATGAATGAGAAGTTCAAGTTTTTCATTACTCTAAACTGTTTACTGTCAAAAACATCAGCCAAAAGGGTTGCCTTTTCCTTTGGACAGTGAGTGACTGAGCCATCTGGTTTAAGTAAAGGAGGAACTTTTGCATCTACACTAAAGAGTGCAGATTTAAGGGTAGATCATTTATGTTCCTGAGTTGTACCAGAAAGGGTTCCTTTTAAGGTTAAATTGTACTCTTTTTCAGTTGAGGCATAAACTCAGCAAAAGCTTGAAGCTGAGTAGAGTTAGTCCATGTCAAACTGATCCATTACCCTTCCAAAGATGATAGGCCTATTGATTCGTCAAAAAAGCACGTCTGCAATCATTGAACCACTGTTTGTCCTTCACTCGGTACCTTAGCACACGAGAACAGATACGCCTGTCGATTATGTTGACTATATTCTCATTCAAAGGGACAACAGGATCTACACTACTATATAATTGTGACCAATTCAAGCACAAAAGATCATGAAAAATCCCACTGCAGTCAGGTTGGGATTTTATATAAAATTTACAAGAGCATGATATATCAGGGACAGGCTGCCTAGTCTTCACTACTAATAAAATCAAGGCATGATTAGATGTCCCGACTGGAGAACCAACCTTACTAGTTATAACGCCAGGGGAGTCTGTGTATACGAGGTCCAAGCAATTACCAGACCTGTGAGTAGCTTCACTTATGCTTTGCTCACAGCCCGATTCAGAGGCAAAGTCTAAAGCTCTTAAGATATGGCGATCGGTAGGAGAGAGAGAACTTAACCAGTCCCTACGGTGAGCATTAAAATCATCAACAAAGACAAAAGCCTTTCTATCATCTTTTATCTTAGCCATAATGGTAAGAAAACAATCGAAGATGGAATCATCCATGTCTGGATTACGGTAGATCGAACAAAATAAAAGTAGTTATGCATGCCACAAACTTTTATTACCTGAATCTCATGACATCCACATTGATAGCAGGACTTATGAGAATCAGGGTACTCAGTCCTAATATACACATCCATTCCCCTGGTCCTAGGGATGGCAGCACGTTTCAACATTATTGGCTTCTTAAAACTAGTTATAAGGAGCTCAGATGAGTGCCTCATATTAGAAACCAAAGTTTCTGAGCACAAAAAAATATACTGTCTGGACACAACTGTAAGGTTTTGAATATTTGCATGAAGACCACGAATATTGCAATACTGAAGACTAAATTGACGAAATCTAGGACGCACTGGTCCGGGATTTCACCCCATGTCTCCAGACAGCATAAGAATTAATAGAAATAAAAAAGACAAAATAAAAAACTAGAAAAACAAGAATTATAACAAAAACAATATGTACAGAATTATAAATAAAAGTGATTGATGAAACCCATAGACTATAGTAAAAAGTCTGAAAAACCGATCAACATGGAAGAGCCGATACACTATGCAA
Source organism: Palaemon carinicauda (assembly GCF_036898095.1). Classification (NCBI taxonomy): domain Eukaryota; kingdom Metazoa; phylum Arthropoda; class Malacostraca; order Decapoda; family Palaemonidae; genus Palaemon; species Palaemon carinicauda. Next base: position 156,248,507 of record NC_090729.1, read on the forward strand.
GGCTAAATACAGTACCCTCTAATATAGCCACTTCAACTGAAGAGAGGACAGTAAAGATGGTTTTGAGAAGAAAAAGAATCAGAAAAGGAAAAGACAACCTCTTAATAAACCAGCAGGCATCCATGGCCCTTCTATTAAGCCTGCCCAACACACCATTTCAATAAAACAAGAGGAAGAAAAAGAAAATAATAGGATAGAATAGTGTGCCCGAGTGTACCCTCAAGCAAGTGAACTCTCACCCAAGACAGTGGAAGATCATGGTACAGAGGCTATGGCACTACCCAAGACTAGAGAACAAGGGTTTAATAGAGTGTCCTTCCTAGAAGAGCTGCTTACCATAGCTAAAAGTGTCTTCTACCCTTACCAAGAGGAGAGTACACTGAACAATTTCAGTATAGTAATTAAACCCTTGGGTGAAGAAGTGTTTAGTATCTCACTGTTGTCAGGTGTAACCAGTCATTAAACCTTCGCACGTGTAATAAAATTCATTAAACGTTCACCAAGTGTGTAGCCAAATTCATTAGAACTTCAGAAGTGTATAATTAAATTCACTAAACCTTCACAAGTTTTAATAGAATTAACGAAACCTTGGCACATGTAATTCAATAATCCTTCACAAGTGTTTATAAAATTCACTAAACCTTCAAAGTGTTAATAAAATTTACCAAACTTTCACAAGTGTTAATAAAATTTACCAAACTTTCACAAGTGTTAATAAAATTTACCAAACTTTCACAAGTGTTAATAAAATTTACCAAACTTTCACAAGTGTTAATAAAATTTACCAAACTTTCACAAGTGTTAATAAAATTTACCAAACTTTCACAAGTGTTAATAAAATTTACCAAACTTTCACAAGTGTTAATAAAATTTACCAAACTTTCACAAGTGTTAATAAAATTTACCAAACTTTCACAAGTGTTAATAAAACTTACCAAACTTTCACAAGTGTTAATAAAACTTACCAAACTTTCACAAGTGTATAATAAAACTTACCAAACTTTCACAAGTGTATAATAAAATTTACCAAACTTTCACAAGTGTATAATAAAATTTACCAAACTTTCACAAGTGTATAATAAAATTTACTTAACTTTCACAAGTGTATAATAAAATTTATTAAACGTTCACAAGTGTATAATAAAATTCACTAAACGTTCACAAGTGTATAATAAAATTCACTGAACTTTCACAAGTGTATAATAAAATTCACTGAACTTTCACAAGTGTATAATAAAATTCACTGAACTTTCACAAGTGTATAATAAAATTCACTGAACTTTCACAAGTGTATAATAAAATTCACTAAACTTTCACAAGTATATAATAAAATTCACTAAACTTTCACAAGTATATAATAAAATTCACTGAACTTTCACAAGTGTAATAAAATTCACTGAACTTTCACAAGTGTAATAAAATTCACTGAAGTTTCACAAGTGTAATGAAATTCACTGAACTTTCACAAGTGTAATGAAATTCACTGAACTTTCACAAGTGTAATGAAATTCACTGAACTTTCACAAGTGTAATGAAATTCACTGAATTTAAAACATTTAATAAAATTAACTAAACTTAAAACATTTAATAAAATTAACTAAACTTTCACAATTATGTAAAAAATACACTAAACTTAACCTTTCAAAAGTGTGTAGCCAAATTCACCAAACCTTTCAAAAGTGTGTAGCCAAATTCGCCAAACCTTTCAAAAGTGTGCAGCCAAATTCACCAAACCTTTCAAAAGTGTGCAGCCAAATTCACCAAACCTTTCAAAAGTGTGCAGCCAAATTCGCCAAACCTTTCAAAAGTGTGCAGCCAAATTCACCAAACCTTTCAAAAGTGTGCAGCCAAATTCGCCAAACCTTTCAAAAGTGTGCAGCCAAATTCACCAAACCTTTCAAAAGTGTGTAGCCAAATTCACCAAACCTTTCAAAAGTGTGCAGCCAAATTCACCAAACCTTTCAAAAGTGTGCAGCCAGATTCACCAAACCTTTCAAAAGTGTGCAGCCAAATTCACCAAACCTTTCAAAAGTGTGCAGCCAAATTCACCAAACCTTTCAAAAGTGTGCAGCCAAATTCACCAAACCTTTCAAAAGTGTGCAGCCAAATTCACCAAACCTTTCAAAAGTGTGCAGCCAAATTCACCAAACCTTTCAAAAGTGTGCAGCCAAATTCACCAAACCTTTCAAAAGTGTGCAGCCAAATTCACCAAACCTTTCAAAAGTGTGCAGCCAAATTCACCAAACCTTTCAAAAGTGTGCAGCCAAATTCACCAAACCTTTCAAAAGTGTGCAGCCAAATTCACCAAACCTTTCAAAAGTGTGTAGCCAAATTCACCAAACCTTTCAAAAGTGTGCAGCCAAATTCACCAAACCTTTCAAAAGTGTGCAGCCAAATTCACCAAACCTTTCAAAAGTGTGTAGACAGATTCGCCAAACCTTTCAAAAGTGTGTAGACAGATTCGCCAAACCTTTCAAAAGTGTGCAGCCAAATTCGCCAAACCTTTCAAAAGTGTGCAGCCAAATTCACCAAACCTTTCAAAAGTGTGCAGCCAAATTCACCAAACCTTTCAAAAGTGTGCAGCCAAATTCGCCAAACTTTTCAAAAGTGTGTAGCGAAATTCGCCAAACTTTTCAAAAGTGTGTAGCGAAATTCGCCAAACCTTTCAAAAGTGTGTAGCCAGATTCGCCAAACCTTTCAAAAGTGTGCAGCCAAACTCACCAAACCTTTCAAAAGTGTGCAGCCAAATTCACCAAACCTTTCAAAAGTGTGTAGCCAAATTCGCCAAACCTTTCAAAAGTGTGTAGCCAAATTCGCCAAACCTTTCAAAAGTGTGCAGCCAAATTCACCAAACCTTTCAAAAGTGTGCAGCCAAATTCGCCAAACCTTTCAAAAGTGTGCAGCCAAATTCACCAAACCTTTCAAAAGTGTGCAGCCAAATTCACCAAACCTTTCAAAAGTGTGCAGCCAAATTCGCCAAACCTTTCAAAAGTGTGTAGCCAAATTCACCAAACCTTTCAAAAGTGTGTAGCCAAATTCACCAAACCTTTCAAAAGTGTGTAGCCAAATTCGCCAAACCTTTCAAAAGTGTGCAGCCAAATTCACCAAACCTTTCAAAAGTGTGCAGCCAAATTCGCCAAACCTTTCAAAAGTGTGTAGCCAAATTCACCAAACCTTTCAAAAGTGTGTAGCCAAATTCACCAAACCTTTCAAAAGTGTGTAGCTAAATTCACCAAACCTTTCAAAAGTGTGCAGCCAAATTCACCAAACCTTTCAAAAGTGTGTAGCCAAATTCGCCAAACCTTTCAAAAGTGTGCAGCCAAATTCGCCAAACCTTTCAAAAGTGTGCAGCCAAATTCGCCAAACCTTTCAAAAGTGTGCAGCCAAATTCACCAAACCTTTCAAAAGTGTGCAGCCAAATTCACCAAACCTTTCAAAAGTGTGCAGCCAAATTCGCCAAACCTTTCAAAAGTGTGCAGCCAAATTCACCAAACCTTTCAAAAGTGTGTAGCCAAATTCACCAAACCTTTCAAAAGTGTGTAGCCAAATTCGCCAAACCTTTCAAAAGTGTGCAGCCAAATTCACCAAACCTTTCAAAAGTGTGCAGCCAAATTCGCCAAACCTTTCAAAAGTGTGTAGCCAAATTCACCAAACCTTTCAAAAGTGTGTAGCCAAATTCACCAAACCTTTCAAAAGTGTGTAGCCAAATTCACCAAACCTTTCAAAAGTGTGCAGCCAAATTCACCAAACCTTTCAAAAGTGTGTAGCCAAATTCGCCAAACCTTTCAAAAGTGTGCAGCCAAATTCACCAAACCTTTCAAAAGTGTGCAGCCAAATTCGCCAAACCTTTCAAAAGTGTGCAGCCAAATTCACCAAACCTTTCAAAAGTGTGCAGCCAAATTCACCAAACCTTTCAAAAGTGTGTAGCCAAATTCGCCAAACCTTTCAAAAGTGTGCAGCCAAATTCGCCAAACCTTTCAAAAGTGTGCAGCCAAATTCACCAAACCTTTCAAAAGTGTGTAGCCAAATTCACCAAACCTTTCAAAAGTGTGTAGCTAAATTCACCAAACCTTTCAAAAGTGTGCAGCCAAATTCACCAAACCTTTCAAAAGTGTGCAGCCAAATTCACCAAACCTTTCAAAAGTGTGCAGCCAAATTCACCAAACCTTTCAAAAGTGTGCAGCCAAATTCACCAAACCTTTCAAAAGTGTGTAGACAGATTCGCCAAACCTTTCAAAAGTGTGCAGCCAAATTCACCAAACCTTTCAAAAGTGTGCAGCCAAATTCACCAAACCTTTCAAAAGTGTGCAGCCAAATTCGCCAAACCTTTCAAAAGTGTGCAGCCAAATTCACCAAACCTTTCAAAAGTGTGCAGCCAAATTCACCAAACCTTTCAAAAGTGTGCAGCCAAATTCGCCAAACCTTTCAAAAGTGTGTAGCCAAATTCACCAAACCTTTCAAAAGTGTGTAGCCAAATTCGCCAAACCTTTCAAAAGTGTGTAGCCAAATTCACCAAACCTTTCAAAAGTGTGTAGCCAAATTCGCCAAACCTTTCAAAAGTGTGCAGCCAAATTCACCAAACCTTTCAAAAGTGTGCAGCCAAATTCGCCAAACCTTTCAAAAGTGTGCAGCCAAATTCACCAAACCTTTCAAAAGTGTGCAGCCAAATTCACCAAACCTTTCAAAAGTGTGCAGCCAAATTCGCCAAACCTTTCAAAAGTGTGTAGCCAAATTCACCAAACCTTTCAAAAGTGTGTAGCCAAATTCGCCAAACCTTTCAAAAGTGTGTAGCCAAATTCACCAAACCTTTCAAAAGTGTGTAGCCAAATTCACCAAACCTTTCAAAAGTGTGCAGCCAAATTCGCCAAACCTTTCAAAAGTGTGCAGCCAAATTCGCCAAACCTTTCAAAAGTGTGCAGCCAAATTCACCAAACCTTTCAAAAGTGTGCAGCCAAATTCACCAAACCTTTCAAAAGTGTGCAGCCAAATTCACCAAACCTTTCAAAAGTGTGCAGCCAAATTCACCAAACCTTTCAAAAGTGTGTAGCCAAATTCACCAAACCTTTCAAAAGTGTGTAGCCAAATTCACCAAACCTTTCAAAAGTGTGTAGCTAAATTCACCAAACCTTTCAAAAGTGTGGGGCCAAATTCGCCAAACCTTTCAAAAGTGTGTAGCCAGATTCGCCAAACCTTTCAAAAGTGTGTAGACAGATTCGCCAAACCTTTCAAAAGTGTGTAGACAGATTCGCCAAACCTTTCAAAAGTGTGTAGACAGATTCGCCAAACCTTTCAAAAGTGTGTAGCCAAATTCGCCAAACTTTTCAAAAGTGTGTAGCGAAATTCGCCAAACTTTTCAAAAGTGTGTAGCGAAATTCGCCAAACTTTTCAAAAGTGTGTAGCGAAATTCGCCAAACTTTTCAAAAGTGTGTAGCGAAATTCACCAAACTTTTCAAAAGTGTGTAGCCAAATTCACTAAATCTAAAAAAGTGTGTAAAATTATTCAATAATCCTTCACTAGCGTGTAATAAAATTCACTAAACCTTCACAAGTGTGTAATAAAATTCATTAAACCTTCACAAGTGTAATAAAATTCACTAAACCTGCACATGTTTAACAAAAATCACCATCTTCCCAACTGTGTAATTAAATTCATTAAATCTTCACAGCTGTAATAAAAATCACCACCTTCACAAGTGTGTAACCAGTCATCAAACCTTCACAAGTGAGTAAACAGTCATTGTATCTTCACAGTTGTGTAATTAAATTTACTAAACCTGCACGGGTGTTTAATAAAAATCACTAAACCTTCACAAGTGTATAATTAAATTCACTAAACATTCACAATAGTAATAAAATACTAATCAATCACAAGTGTGATAAAATTACCTAAACCTGCACGTGTGTGTAACAAAAATCACTAAACCTTCACAAGTGTGTAACCAGTCACTAAACCTTCACAAGTGTGTAACCAGTCATTAAACCTTCACAAGTGTGTAACCAGTCATTAAACCTTCACAAGTGTGTAATTAAATTTACTAAACCTGCACGTGTTTAATAATAATCATAAACCTTCACAAGTGTATAACTAAATTCACTAAACATTCACTAGTGTAATAAAATTGACTACTCATTCACAAGCGTGGAATAAAACTAACTAAACCTGCACGTGTGTGCAACAAAAATCACTAAACCTTGACGTGTGTAACCAAATTCGCTAAACATTCACAAGAGTGTAGTAAAGTTCACTAAACCTGCAAGTGTGCGAATAAAGTTCATTAAACCTGCAAATGTGTGTAAATTTCACTAACCTGCACGTTTGTGTAACAAAAATCACTCAACTTTCCCTAATGTGTAACCAAATTAATTAAACTTTCACTAGTGTAACCAAATTAATCAAACTTTCACTAGTGTAACCAAATTAATTAAACTTTCACTAGTGTAACCAAATTAATTAAACTTTCACTAGTGTAATAAAATTCACCAAACCTTCACTAGTGTGTAATAAAATTCACCAAACCTTCACTAGTGTGTAATAAAATTCACCAAACCTTCACTAGTGTGTAATAAAATTCACCAAACCTTCACTAGTGTGTAATAAAATTCACCAAACCTTCACTAGTGTGTAATAAAATTCACCAAACCTTCACTAGTGTGTAATAAAATTCACCAAACCTTCACTAGTGTGTAATAAAATTCACCAAACCTTCACTAGTGTAATAAAATTCACCAAACCTTCACTAGTGTAATAAAAGTGTGCAATTCAATAAAATATACTAAACCTGTCAGTGTTATAATTCACTAAACCTGCCCACTGTGTAAAAAAAATCATTAAGCTTTTACATGTGTGTAACTAGACAAAACCACATTTGTGTAACTAAAGTCAATAAATATTCGCATTTTTGTAACCAAAGTCACGAAGTAGTCCCATATTTGTAACCAGTCACTAAATATTCACATTTGTGTAACCAAAGTCACTAAATATTTACATTTGTGTAACCAAAGTCACTAAATATTCCCATAAATATTCCCATTCGTTTAACCAAGTCACTTAATATTCACATTTGTGTAAGCAAAGTAAAATAACTTCTTTAGTGTGAGATTGGTTGATTACCCCATTGTATTATGATTATTTATATTGAAAGTCATTTTCCTGTGTAATATTTCAAATTGTAACTCTAAAGTAGCCAAGTTTGAAGGCTGTGCGTGTGCGTGTGTGTAACATGAATGTGTGTCATGCTTGAATTAAGTTTGAAACTATGGGATATTTAGTGCAAGTTGGTTGAGAGGGAAGACTTAATTGACTGTCGATTTAAAAGTATCAATTTCTTTTTTCTTATTCTCCAGCACTAAAAAGCATCAGCAACAGAAGTATGAAAGTAGTATCGAAGTCAATGTAATAACTTATCAAAAAGAACACAAAAGGGTAAGTATGTGTTCGTTGAATTAATAAAGGATAAAATATATCAAAAATTTATTCTTGTCCATACTGAGAACCAACCCCGGAGGCTGTGTATCAAGAAACTCAAAAGTTTGATGAACATAACTAGATTTACTAGCAACCAAAATAGATATATTCTTTTGTAACCTAGATAATTTGACTTTAATCATAACACCTCATTTACGATAGAAAACTAGCCAAAACTATAACGGGAAAACTCACCTTGCAAAATAACATTGTTTTTTTTTTAATCAAATAGAAAAGTTATGAATACACAATAGCCAGCAATAGACATCAAAAGATATTACGCAAAAATTTAATACTAAATTACTGCAAACGAAAAATATATCAAAGTTTTAAAAGCTATTCAATAAATTTCAGATCCAAATCCTCACAATGGTAACGAATAACTAAGATAGTTATGCGAAAAGGTTTTACCGAATTTGCACTACAACGACTGTTACTGAATACAGGTTCACGTGATAATCTTTTTCTTGGTTTTATTCCTTAGCATGTGTTTAATGCTCTTAACTGGAAATTAAGGCAAATCCTAATTAAGTAGTTAAAGAATACTTTGAAAAACCACACGAAAATATTTGTACAATATAGAAGGATACAAACAACAAATTTTAGCCTCCAAACGAAAGTATAAATGAAAACAGTGTGAATTGTATGGAATTTGTATAGTTTGAGACTGCTATGCCACCCTGAAGATCAAATCCGCAACACCAGTACTTCAATTTTGCCAAGAGTAGTGATTATAATATGAAAATGAAAAGTCATGAATTAAGTTCATAACAAAAATCTTTTAAACGCATACTTACAAACAATATCCAAGATTAATGTTCACATCCTCAGCTACCTATCTAAAGGTTCAGAATGTAGAACTTTGAAAATCAAGGAAGCCGATTTCCTTGTTCTGTCGTCCTTGGGAGACAGTTGGCTCCACCTGTATTTGGTCTTCATGACTATTATTGCTTATGCAAATCTTAAATTTATATAGAATTGTCCATTGGAAGCAATTTTATTCATACTGTATAGTTTTATTTTAATTTCTGCACTATTTCACCTCCAATTAAATCATTGAAAAAGTTTCTGCTCCTTAGCAGGTGCAAAAGATTATAAATTTTTGAATTTTTTCAACATTTTGTGAATAGCAAGATAACACTAATTGCATAGGTGAAAAAAAGTTAAAAAACAGGACAACTAAAGCGACTCATTGGGCAAGATCTACACTTACTTAAAACAATTTGCCATTTTGCTTCCAAATTTATGGGGTACAAGTATAATTTCAATAATTTCAATACTTTCAATCAATTTGGTAGCATTGTTTCCAACATTAGAAATCAAGGTAAGGTAAAACAATCTGAATCGTCTGGGTGTAGTTTTTTTTTTTTTTTTTTTATTATTCTTAATTACCTTGCATGGATACAACTGCGTTTACCTGAAACTCTACTTCAAAGTAATTATTTTTTCCGCACATCGTTATTGCATATTGTTTACAATCTACATGGACACATTCTGATAAATAGTTTGTGAATCTTAGATGTGAGAAACGGCTAACCAATCCGCAAGTGAAGCAACCATAGTCTAGAATAGGTGACTTTACAGCTAACAATATTAGTGTTTCCTACACAGATTCACACATTTCCCTCTAAAGCCCTGTCCACACGATCGAGCATGCCCAACGGGCAAACGGTGATACTAGACCACAATAGATAGTAAGAATAAGGGTTAATGACGTCAGAAGCGGGAAAACCACAGACAGGGATCTGGCATCATACAGTGTTGCCAGATCCCTGCCTTTAGTTTTCCCCGCTTTTGACGTCATCAACCCCCACTTTCACTTACTATTGTAGCCTGGTATCACTATTTGCCCATCAGTCATGCTCGATCGTGTGGACAGGGCTTTACACTAAATTCCTTTAACACTTCGATCAAATAGACAAATATACTACTCTAAAAATTAAGCAACATTTAACGACCTATTGCGTTCGCTTCTGGTCTATCTTGTTCATACTGCCTTTTCCTAGAGCGGTTTTTTTCTGCATTCTGAGTTTTCTTTTGTTCTTTTTCTTCGCATACTCTTGGTTTCTTGAGGCTGTGGTTACACCATTGTGAATATTGATTTTGGCTAGTATCTTTCAGCTGCGGGTTAGGTTAAGAGATTTTGGTTGACGTTCCTATACAACAATGTCGATTTTTTATTTTCTAAATGTAATTTCCAGCAGTTTAGGAGACCTTTCGCCACAGAATTTTTAGACATTATAATTAATGTTTTCCTTTCTACACTTAGTTTCCAGAGATCGTATAAGTTTTCCTTACACATTTCTTGTGGCAGGTATAACTTTCCTATAAAATTGTTTTTCATAACCTGTAGTTTATATTCAATATTTTTCGTATTCCTACTAAAGTATTTTTTGAATTTCAGGTCTTTGATAGTCTTGGTAATCAAATTATCTCATGCAATGCAAAATTTTAACATTTGGATATTATGAAATATCTTCGATTGGTATGAAATCATAGTAATTTAAGATAATTAAATTTTTAGATTTTGTAGATTTTGACCAGAAAATAATTTTCCTGCAAATCGACATCAATGGGGAAAAGATCAGTGGAAAAAAAAATAAATCGAAAAAAAAGATCAATACTCATTTATGTCTACTAATGATACTGTTTTTATAGCTCTTACAAACCTTGTTTTTGTTCTTTAGTTGATCTCTACATGAATCAGTTTGAATTTCCATCGATTTTGGAAGATTTTTACACTTATCTTTGTTTTCGTGACTCGAGTGTTTAATGTATTATGAGATTTCAATTTCCAAAAGTATGATATTGACAAAATATATATCGAGGCAGAATACGGTCTTAACACGCGAGGTTATTTTCTTTTACAAGACTTTTCTGGATATATTTAGATTTCTGGTGAATTTTGGATACGTTTGACCGATTGCTTTAGGGGAAATTTAAATGCAAATGCTACTTAATAAAATCAGTTAATATAACTTTAATGTCAATGATTCAAGCTAATGATTCAAGCTAATGGTTTTTATAAAGTTAAAATTAATGAGGAAGATTTTAATTAAATGCATTTTGATTTTCGAGGTTTTAACTCTTTGGAAACTATCCATTTTGGAGTATTATATCAATTGAAGAAACTATAGCGCGTTCTTTTAAGAATTTTATATAGGGAACTAAATTATTTCTAATCTGTCTCATCTTTGTCTATGGAGGTGAATATTTCAGCTTCATACTCAAGAAAGTAGTTTGTGTCTATCAGGGACTTCGGTAATGAAGCTTAGGTGAGAAAGAAGTTGAACAGAAAGATACTTAAAAGTTACATCATGATATTTAGACAAGATGGTAATAGCAATTGAGTATGCTAATGGTATTACAGACATATCTTATGTATGAAATTTATTTTCTCTATATAAATTAGTCCTCATTGTAAAAAATAATAAAATTAAAGCAATTTTAAAGGGCTACTTAGGATTTACATTAATATTTGCACACACCAATGCTCAATTTCTTTGGCAAGTTTTAAGGCGTCTTTAATAGCAGAGGAGCTTATAGGAAACGACAAGCTCAGCTTTTTCACCAATAAAATACTTTAGGTATTGTGGAATGACATTGATTAAAAAGTAATTTTCTGCCAATTCACTGGTGCAATTGAGAAACATTGGTATAAGTAATAGGATGAAACCTTTAGCTTTATCTTTCACGTCTTCGTTAGCTGTAAAAGCAAATTTGAAAATCTAAAATAAAGCGTTTATTCTTTAATACAAAATGGAATACTAAATGTAGCACGTGGACATAAATTGGGAAAGCAATTATTTATTTAGTGTTTTAGGGTGTGTGGTCAGCCATATGTAAGTTATTTTTTCAAGTTTCATTGCCGTAATTTTAATGGCTAATTATTTAAGGCTTTAAAGTTTGATTATTAAAGACTTCAACCAAAAAATTAAAGTTTTGTTAACTGGAAAATGTAACTGTCACTTAAAGTTAACGTAAATGCCCTTGAAAAAGGAAACTAAATATATGAAAAACCAACATTGTAGATTCAGTTTAAAGGGAACAAGAGTAGAAAATAGGTGTGTTGGTGAATGTTTATCATAAGGATTGGTAGTTACTACCCATCCATTATTAGTTTAGCTAATTTGGGTATTTATCATTTAACATAGTTAAGTACTCTGAAGCTCAAATTTTTGTTTTAGCCATTAAGCTACTAAAGGCAAGCAATGCGACTAGCAGAAAAAGCATTTTAAACTAATACTGCATTATTTCATATTGCAGTTTCATTTAAGTTCGATTTGGCTTCGAATGGATATAGAATGGATATATTCAGTTAAGAAGATGGAAAATGTAAAATGTAGTAGATTCAGTTTTTCAAACTTAATTTTTATATAACTCGGTAAGATTTTTCCCGTTGTAAAGCAATTTTTCAAAACCATGGTAAATGCTAATTAAATGCTTTAATATTTTTCAAAGTTACTTTTAAAGCAATTTTTCAAAACTATGGTTAATGCTAATTAAATACTCTAATATTTTTCAAAACTATAGTAAATGCTAATTAAATGCTCTAATATTTTTCAAAGTTATTCTTAAAGCAATTTTTCTAAAACTAAGGTAAATGCTAAATAAATGCTCTAATAAATTTTTATATATATATATATATATATATATATATATATATATATATATATATATATATATATATATATATATATATATATATATATATATATATATATATATATATATATATATATATATATATATATATATATATATATATATACATATATATAATCACAATCTGTAATCTAGTAATTTTTTTTTTCACTAAACTAAGTTATTTAAAGGGTAAACTAATTTTATTATTTCAAAATTCAGTTTTTCAAAACTTATGATTTTTTTTTCAACAAACTTTAAATTATCCTAAATGTTCATTTTGTCGTTTCAAAATTCAGTGTTTCAAAGTTTAATTTTGTAATTAAGATTTCACATTCAATCAATTTTTGACTGAGTAAATACCAATTTTGAAGCCTAAACTTTTTTTCAAACCGAAATATGTCACTAAGAATTAGTTCACAAAAGTTAATTTTGCCAAGAAATTAATCTAAAATTACTTTTTCTAAGATACAGTTTTAAGTGACAAGAAACTTCAGAGGATGGACAAAATTAAGAGATACGTGACTGTGCAAATAAGATCATGGTAAAAATCATTAAAATAAACCAAAACATTAGAACCAGTCGTTTCGTAAACATTATATAAAACAAATAGAGAAGGTGATATTTTATTGAAGCTTAGAAAAACAGCAGTAGAAAACAAATAGTATATACATAGAAAAAAGGCTCTTTAGTAGTATGCATATACAGTATTTCTTAAGCTATAACCCTAGTTGAAAAAGCAGTATGCTATAAGCCCAGGGTCTCCATTAGAAAAAATGGCCCTGTGAGGAAAGGAAACAAAATTTTAAGAGCAGTAACATTAAAATAAATATATTCTATATAAGATATATTTTCTTTATTATAAGATGAAGAGAAATATAGAAATAGTGTGCCCAAAGCGTACCCTCAAACCAGATAACTCTACCCCAAGACATCGGAAGACCATGGTACAGAGGCTATGAAACTACCCAAGATTAGAGAACAATGGTTTGATATTGGACTGTCCTTCGAGAAGAGCAGCTTACCAAGGCTAAAGAGTCTCTTCTACCATTACCAAAAGGAATGTAGCCACTGAACAATCATAGTGCAGCAGTTAACCCCTTCGGTGAAGAAGAATTGTTTGGTAATCTCATTGTTGTCAGGTGTATGAGGACAGGAGATTATGTAAAGAATATGCCAGGCTATTTGGCGTAAGTGGAGTCAAAGAGAAAATTGATACGTACATACAAGTCTTTAGTTGCTTTCTCTTTTTTGCAAACTACGTATTCATCTCTTAGTCCTCTGGATTCAGGGCTTCAGCAGATAGTCAGGTCTCTGGAATTACTTATCGGTGTGAATAAATCCCAACTCGTTGATAGACCTTTAAAATAAATTCCAAGATAAGAAGCACAAAAGAATATACGATGCATGAACCTACGTTTTTTTCTGTGCTTCGCAATTAAAAAGCTATGAGAATTTATTGCAGATTTGGAGATCTATGTCCACACTAGTTGCAATTTATCCACGCACCACAATTATTTCTGTATTACACAGCCTGATATACACATGTTGGATATGATATATTATGGTCAAAGGTTTCAACGGGTTTTAAAGTTGGAAAGAACCATAATTAAACCCTAAAGCAATTTATTAGGCAAGAATTAAGTACAAAATTAGCTCAATTATATTGACAGCAAACAAATTTGACTTTACTTGGATAGTGTTCCATTTCAAAAAGGTACAAAGATCAGACTTACGTTATTTTAAATCATGAGAAAAATCATGGATTTAAACATTTTATAAAAACCAGACAAGATATCCCAAGGCTGAGAAAGCAATTTACTAAAGAGCAATAGCCACAAGGTTCAAGCATCAATATGGCAGCTACGCTTAAATCAAATCACAGCAGCATTTAAATAAAACTATTCACTGGGAACGTAACATTAGAATATAAAAGGATAAATCTTCTATCCATTCATTTGCTAATGCATTGGGGTAAAAAACATGTAAAATTTAATTCTAAACTTCCAAGGTTCTCAACTTTTCAAAATTAATGTAACTCAGGACAATGCTATTTTCCACGAGCTCAATTACTGTATAGCGAGATCTGCAAGAGTGCTCGCTAACTTCAAAAAATATAATGTTAAACATTACTCAAATCTACCTATTAGCAACTACAAATAACAGTTTACCCGAACTAAATTAATTTTTTTCCTAGTAAGACATCAAACTGTCAGAAATCTATAGAAAATTCTATAAAGACTACCAAATTCATGATAAATATACCTAGATTTAAAAATTTCTTAAGCTAAAATCATTAAAGAAAATACTCCAGAGAACAAAAGCCAAGAGATTCAAAACTGACAAATGAGACCCGCCTAAATAATGAGATTAAAAAATAGCAGATTAACACTTTAATCTCTTACAACACTATTGTCCAAGTCGTTAGCTTTAACATCTCACCACTTAAAATGAGACTTAATAACTCTTATCTATCTAGTTGAACCACCAAGGCAAGTTCCACAGAATCAGATAAAAAACTAAACAGCATAATACGCTTAAATGAGGGAAAACTTATAGTATCAACCACAACTAAGATTAAAAATCAAAATATCCTGAAAACTTTGCAACCAATGTCAAAACTTCACATATTTACATTATGTAACTTTTGTCCCTTAAGTTATAGGACCTCTTAGAAACTCGATAGAGTATAAGACTTGCTACTGAACACTGTGGACATAAGGCTTGATAGAAAACCAAAATTTTAATTCAAAATCTCATCAAATTATGCCATTGCTCGAGATGTTAATATCAGAATTCGAAGTTTCTTAAAAATAAAGTAGCAAAATTTACCATGAATTCAAAATCGCTAAAAAAAAAAAAAAAAAAAAATTCAAATTTCCGAGTGTCAAAATTATATTACTACAAAATATCCGCATGGGTTAAATGGAAGTTTTAAAACCCATCCAATAAACTTAAAAATCGTCTCAATGGAAATAAATTACTTTCAAGTTATGCAGTTCACCGAATGCTACCGAATAAAAGTTCACAGGATGAACTGAACGCTTCAGATTTGAATACTAGCCAATATGATACGAGAATGTATCCAAGTTTGATTTATTTACACGTGTAAATACTCTAAACAAAATGTTTGAATGATTTAGTTGAAGTCTTAATAAATTAGCAGGGGCACAAGCAATATGCTTACTATACTGAATAAAAGACTTACGTTCACAACTTGACTTATAACCAAGGGTTTGGCCATTAAGAATTTGGCAAATTCAATTACATAAAGTCTGTTAAAAATGCCCGATAGTATATTACATTACGGTAAACTATTTTATATCTCACCTTTAGTTTATAGGAATTTAAACCAAAAAATTCGTTACTATACACCGATTATGAGGTTATCCGGCATCATCTAGCATTTAAGAATCCTGGCTATGTCTTCTAGAGTTAGGATATCAAAAGATTCCTATATAACACGGCAAGTCAATTAAAAAGAAGAAAAAAAAATCATACCAAAACTTAAAATGTCTCACAAACGCTTAACACCAGATTAGTAAAAATATGCTCACCTTCATACCACTACATAAAACATCGATGATTAATGTAACCACAAAAAAAAAAAAAAAAAAAAAAAAAAAAAAAAAAAAAAAAAAAAAAAAAAAAAAAAAAAAAAATCCGAAACGATATGCAAATGACTGGAGTATCTATACCAAAGTCTGAATATGTCTCAACCACAACTCTCACTGACATTGCTTCCTGATTTCCTTAATACTACATTTCCCTCTTGCCAGCTTTCTTCCAAGCTTCAACCAATCAGAAGGGTTCATGTCATTACTGCGAGACGAAGAATGAGAAAACGACTCCTGATTGGTCGAGAGACTATCTAGGAATCTTTAAGAAAAGTTGCTTTCAAAAGACGTTACGCCACCACTTATAAAACCAGTGACATCTGTTGGTTACATAATTAACTATGAAAAAATATCAGTGATAAAAAAAAAAAATCATATATTCGATATTTAGTAAGGTAACGAATCGTGATCTTGAGGGATATGTTGGTAAGTAAAAGATGAAAAAAATCTTATTGAAGCCTTTTTCCTTTCAATATTTACTATGAAATAATAATAATAATAATAATAATAATAATAATAATAATAATAATAATAATAATAATAATAATAATAAGAAGAAGATATGATGAAAAAGAAAATGCTCAGGTGCACAATCGAGTGAAGTCTCTCTCTCTCTCTCTCTCTCTCTCTCTCTCTCTCTCTCTCTCTCTCTCTCTCTCTCTCTCTCTCTCTCTCCCCTGAACCTTAAGGTCTTGTGTAATGCTATTAACAGAACAGCCATATATATAAAAAAAAAATTATACAGAAAAGACAGGTTGTTGTTAGTATTAATTGAATTTGAAATAAATATCAAAAGAATTTGTATTAATTTTCCTGAGTGTTTTGTTCACCTATATTCTATTCTACTGACGAGAACATTAATACATACAGAATTGAACTAGAACGGGCACTCGGTAGAACGCATACCTCCGCCAACGACACTTTTGTTACCATATTAATGCAAACAAATCAGATAATAATGTCCGCGTAATGACAAAATCTGCACTTTTGCAAATTCATTGAACCCGCTGACCTTTGAACCCAAACCGCCAACAAGGGCAATGACGTCACAATATCATGTGTATGTCGCAAGATAGATAATTGAATTATGCATAATTTGGAACTAGTCCCATGCAAATCGGAGAAAAATTGACCATGATATAGGAAAAAGACGTTTTTTACCTTTCGGTTACCATGGCCTTGACTTTTGACCCATTTACTCCGAAGAAAACTAATGAATTGTCCTTGGATCTAGCCAATCATTACACCAAATTTCATGAGATTCGGTCGAATAGTTTTTTGGAGTTATACGAATCACAAACAAACAAAGTTACAAACAAATAAACAAGGGTAATGACATCACTATATCATGTTGTACAATCACAAGATAGGAAAATGAATTATGCACATTTTGGTACTAGTTTCAAGCAAATAAGACAAAAAGGGCCACGATATAGCATAAAGACGTTTTTGACCTTTTCGTGACCTTGGCCTTGACTTTTAGCCCAGTCACTCCCAAAATCTATTAAAATTTGTCCTTGTATTATGGCTAATCATCCAACCAAATCTAATAAGATTCGGTCAAATAGTTTTTGAGCTAAGCGAATCACAAATAAATGCCTATCAAGACATAACCTTTGCAATTAAGTTGAAAGTAAAAATGCGTCAAAACGAGCTATTGATCTTGCTAGACAGCCCACTCTATCTTTAATTTACATAAATGAAAGAAAGATAAGTATAAAAGTAAAACCCCGGCAATAATTTACATAAACACCCCCAAAACCGTAGTTACAACTAGTTTTTACAAGGGAAAACATTTTCCAAATAAATAATTTTGAATTTACACAAAGCGAATTCACACAAACCTGATTAGACTATTTCAGAAGAATAAAATTACAAAACAATGTCTTGAATACAGAAGTGGTCTTATCAGCGAAAAAACCTGCATTCAGAAGTTAGTTATTTCTCAGCCGAAAGGCTTCTTGTTTCCTTTTCAGTTTCCTTTATAAACTGGAATGATAGAACTGTTACGAAATCAAAATAGCATCAGCAAAACTGATTATTCGAATAGGCCTACTTGTAAAATGTTCGGTCTTTAACACTCAATTTCTTAACCTAACCAATAAAGTGCATGTATCTTTAACAAACTATTGATTGACACATAGGTTGTAAATTCATATCCTGATGTCGAGATAAAGTTACAGGTGTAGGCCTATGTACTCTATTTACATGATAGGCTCAGTCTTCCTAACATTCTCATAAAAGTTTGATTTTCACCAATCGATGAATTTGATATCTATAGCCTAGCATTGGGGTCTGAGTTAGGGTGACCAGACATCCCATATATAACGGTATTGTCCCTTTTTATGATAATCGTCCCATATCAACCCTCACCGGGACGCCCTTTTCCCCGTATTTTCAATATTTAAAACAAAAATACAACATACCAGTGAAATTATAGTTATAATATCCATTAAAGCTGAAGAACATGATTAATTGCAGTCTTGTAAAGCTTTGACGCGTGTAATAAACTAACGTTTGTGACAAAATCCACAACGAACGCACTCTTTTTAAAACAAAAGAAAAGTCAATGAAGTAAGTCCTGGACAATCTGGACCCAACTGAGGACTTTGCGGTATGTCATTGCGTGCCTAACTTCCCTAAAATTGTTTGTCTATAGCCTACTGTTCAACTACCTCTCCATTTTAGGTGTCCTTTATTTTAATGTTCAAACTCTGATCACCCTGCTGATTGTTGTCAAACACTTCAGCCAAAAAGGGTTGCCCTTTCCTTTGGACAGTGATTGACAGTCTTAGGTCTTAGGTTTATTTGCATGTATACATACACCCCCACTCTCTCTCTCTCTCTCTCTCTCTCTCTCTCTCTCTCTCTCTCTCTCTCTCTCTCTCTCTCTCTCTCTCTCTCTCTCTCTATATATATATATATATATATATATATATATATATATATATATATATATATATATATATATATATATATATATATGTATGTATATATTATTTCTGCGTTTTCTTTATCAATTTGTTTAATATCTTTACTTTTCCTTTCCTTTGCTCTAAAATAATAACTTTGGAGTCGTTCAACTTAACCACTTTTCTCCTTGCTTACTTTGCTTAAATTTAAGGGCTGCTCTTCTCGTCCTATACAGCAAGGGAACACTACTGGCTACAAGACCTTCACAGTCATTTTACCATGTTCGTAAACGTAATAAAATGGTCCACTGGAGAGATAGTGCACTTCTCTTCTACATTTATACTAGATACGATACTAATCATTCCATCACCCAAAACAAGGTCGAATGTATGCCCAGTCAAGGTAGTTGCACAGTTAACATTATTTACCAATTGATATGATTCCAATAATAGACTAAATGCTGAAGCATCAAGATTTGATGCGTCATTCATCCAAAGTTTGAAGTCTCCACAAATAACTAATTAATATTTTTTCCATGATAATCATCTCAATGGGTACACTGAATTTTTCAAAGAATATACTAGTATTTGTTCTCGGAGGTTTGTAAACTGTTATAATGGATATATTTTTTTGTACATAAAGTTTATTTCTATATGTTCAAAGCTTGTTACACTAGCTCTTTTTAACAACTTGAGATTTTAGTAACCCCTATGAATGAAGAGCCCGAACCCAACCCCCCAAACCACCAGAATTGCCCTCTTTCTGAACATGAAAAAAAAAACATACGCGTGGGGCGTGTCATTCTTAGCCTTGTCATAGCTATTTAACCCTGTTTCAGATAATGCTAGTATGTCCAAAATATTTATCATTTGCCAAATCTCGAATATGAATTGTTTTATTACTAACGGATTGTATATTTACATAGTGACAGCTTATGACATAATTTGTCTCCATGTTCAGTACTTTCTGCTAGTTTTATAAATTCCAAATCATAAGCTTTTCAATTTCTTGAATTCACTATGTGCTTATTTGGTTTGTTTATCCTAGTACAGTTTAAACATTTTATCTGTTGCAAATTACATTCTTTGGTGGAATGTGTTTCTGATAATTTCCCGCAGACTCTATTATCAGTCTTAAACTTGCAACCTTTTTCAAAATATCCATACCTCTGACAGTGGTAGCAGGTGATCACATGGTACCTATCGCGTATGTTATAAGTACCCAATCGCAACATAACTTTGTCTCCATTATCATGAATATCCTTCCGAACTTCAGGATCACTTTTCAACAAGTAGTGGGTAGGCCCACCTGCAGCACTTTTCTTGCATACCAGACTTATCTTCTCTTCTATGTTTTGGATATGGTCCAGGAAACGATTTCTTTTCCTCTTAATCTTCATCATTGTATACATTGCATATCATTATATTAGGTTTTAGATTTTCCTCGTCTCGGTGTCGGCAACTATGGTTTGAATCTTGTTTTCTGCTTCCTCTCTGATCTTTTTGTCAACAAAATTTACAACAATTCCATTTGAAGTTGACCTCGTATAAAGAATTGGAATGCCTTTAAATGCACGTTCGAAATAATTTTTTCTATCAGTGATTTTATTTGATGCTTTAGGCGATTTAATTAATAGTAGATTTTTTTCCTTAGCTTTGTCAGTATATGTAATTTTAGCTTTATTTGGGGTCCATCATTATTTCAAGTGTTAACTTAATTGATTCCATACTCATCGCTAGATTATCAACTTACTCAGTAAGATCAGTGGTCTGAGTGGAATTTACTGTTCCTGCAGTGAGTTCCCCAATTTGGCGTTCTACTTCAGCGACTTTCTCTTCATGTCCGTTTATTATTATTATTATTATTATTATTATTATTATTATTATTATTAGCTATGCTATGACTCTACCTGGGAAATCAAGATGCTATAAGCCCAAGGGCTCCATCAGAGAAAAAAAATAGCCCAGTGAGGAAAGGAAACAAGGAAATTAATTAATTACAAGAGAAGTAATAAATAATCAAAATAAAATATTCAAGGACAGTAACAACCTTAGATTAGATCTTTCATAAAAAAAAAAAAACCAAGAGGAAGAGAAATAAGACAGAACAGCGTGCCCGAGTGTACCCTCAAGCAAGAGAACTCTGATCCAAGACAGTGGAAGACCATGGTACAGGTACTATGGCACTATTTAAAACAAGAGTACAATGGTTTGATTTTGGAGTGTCCTTCTCCGTTTTCAATATTGTTGTCTTGGTCATAATGGCTTCACAGTGTGGACAAATCCATTTCAAGTTTGTTATGAATTCATCACTGATGTTCACTTCTATAAACAGAAACTTATTGTGGTAGCATCTTTTACAGCCGCATCTTATCCACTTTTATTTCTGTCTTCCCTCGACAATCCACACATTTGCAACCAGCCATGGTGTACTCCTACTTTCCACTTAAGTCTCTCCATAATATTAACTAATTTTTTCAAACCTTTCACAAACGAGAAATATAAGCTGAAACATAGCTCAGGGCGAAAATTCAACAGAGCACTGCAGTAACCCGTCCTCACTAGTCAACGTCTCTAACCAGAAAACTACTATCTATATATATCTACTGCTTCAGCTTTCATCCACTGTAAATTGATATGTCTGCTTCTGCACGTAAGAACTGGCGAGCCTCGTTTAAATATTTAAAACTATCTGCTTTTATCGTAATGAGACCAAGTTATTTAATATACAAAGGTTCAACTTATATTTTTCTTCCATATCCAAGTTATTTTACCGGAAGTGGAAGAGAGTAATATTCCTAATGTAATTACCCAAAATGTTTTCCTTACGGATAATAAAGATAACGAAGAACGCGGTTGTAATGAAGATATCGAATTTTGTGCAATTGCTGTTTATTTGCACCGTTGGGCAAACGGTATCGAAAAATGTTTTAATTCCAAATGAAATGCTGATTGCCAGCGCCCATATTTAATGAAATAGCAATACAGATGAAGGGTACTGAAAAGCTTTCGATAATTTGGCAATTAGGGATTTTTTTTTTGTTTCTAAATTGCTGGGAGTGCAAAATGTGTTCGTGATTACAACATTCACACACAAACATATTTGCATATATATTTATACATGCATGCATACTTACGTAAACATGTATATATATATATATATATATATATATATATATATATATATATATATATATACTCGTATATATACATATGTATATATATATGTATATATATATACATATGCATATATATATATATATATATATATATATATATATATATATATATATATATATATACATTCATGCTATACACACACACACACATATATATATATATATATATATATATATATATATATATATATATGTATATATGTATATATATATATATATATATATATATATATATATATATATATATATATATATATATATATATATATATATATATATATATATACATTCATGCTATATGAACACATGTATATATATACACACACACACACACATATATATATATATATATATATATATACATATATATATACATACATATATATATATATATATATATATATATATATATATATATATATATATATATATGTGTGTGTGTGTGTGTGTATATATACTGTATATGTAAGTATACATATATATATATATATATATATATATATATATATATATATATATATATATATATATATATATATATATATATATATATGTACGTGTGTGTATGATTGTATATACATGTATAACGTATATGTATTTGTATGCTTTTACAAACAATATCCTACGCTCCTTACATCTCCCATTGATTCCAACATAGTTTCTATCATCGAAGCGCCCCAGCTCCAGCTGAAACTCTAGTATGCAACTCTCATCCGTCGAAAGCTTTCCCAACATTGTCACGAGGCAAAACTTCCATTGAAATGAAGGAGTCGTTAGCACTGTAATTGACTAAGCCGGGTTCGTAGCCATCTGATCCCAATTAAAAGCGCTTCCCCGTTTAATTGCTTGATCCAGTCTACTTCCATCTGTGGATTCAAAGTTTTTTTTTTTTTTTTTTTTTAGCAACCCGCATACATACATATATATATACAATGGAAAATTTATTCATCATATATATAATACGTATATATTTAAAAAAAGTAGCAATTTATACATTATATGGGCGCAAGCGCACACACCTAGATATGTATATTTACGCAAGCACATAACACACACACACACACACACACACACACACATATATATATATATATATATACACACACACACACACACACACACACACACATATATATATATATATATATATATATATATATATATATATATATATATATATATATATATATATCCAAATAAGCCATATATATTTTTGATACATTAATGTCTGGATTCTCTTAACGACCTCGGGATCAGAGCCCCAGGCGAAATCACACAAAGCCTTGGCCAAGTGGCTTAGTCACTGTCTATACAAGCTTGCCGACCAGGGTTCGATTCCCGGCCGGACCCAAGCTCTTGTCTTTGTGTGATTTCGCCTGGGGCTCTGATCCGGAGGTCGTTAAGAGAATCCAGACATTAATGTATCAAAAATATATATGGCTTATTTGAATATGAAAAACACGTCTAAATGTGCAAAATTTATCATATATATATATATATATATATATATATATATATATATATATATATATATATTTATATATATATATATATATATATATATATATATATATATATATATATATATATATATATATATATATATATATATATATATACATATCATTATTATCATTAGACGTTACTGGTCTACTACAGGACAGAGGCCTCAAACTTTTCCTTCCACTCCCGCCGGCTTGTGTTTAGTCTATAACGGCATATTTTCTTAGAATGTTATCCATCGTCCTCTCTTTCTTCCACTGCTTCGTTTGTAATGTCCAAGTACCCATTTGGTCATCATTTTTATCCATTTATCATCCAGCATTCTCATTATATGTCCTGCCCATATCTATTTCTTTTACTCGTTAGATTATCTTTTACTTTAGATTGCTCTCGTATCCATATTGGCCCTTTTTCTGTCACTTAGTGTTATTTCCATCATTATTCTTTCCATAGTTCTTTGAGTTATGTAGTTTATGTTCTAAGTCTTTAGTAGGGCTTCAAGTTTCTGATACATACGCTAATACTGCTGGAGCATCTGTTTAAATGCTTTTCTTTTTAGAAAAAAGTGTTATCTTACTTCTCGTAATCCCATTTTGTTTATTAACATTTCTCCATCAAATAGTTATCTTCCTTTTAATTTCGGTCTAAAGTCATAGGAAAACACTATCTGTCTGTCCTAAGTACTTATATTCATTAATAATTTCTAGAGGATCGTCCATAAACCTCGTTTTTTGTCTCGGCATTTTCATTGAACATTGTCTTAGTTTTACTTATATTCATTCTCAGTCC
The DNA here is from genome assembly GCF_036898095.1 of Palaemon carinicauda. Classification (NCBI taxonomy): domain Eukaryota; kingdom Metazoa; phylum Arthropoda; class Malacostraca; order Decapoda; family Palaemonidae; genus Palaemon; species Palaemon carinicauda. Next base: position 156,272,616 of record NC_090729.1, read on the forward strand.
TACATTTGTGCTTTCTTTATTTAAGTCTTCAATCTTTTGCAGTTTTTCCCATGATTCCCTAAACAGAACTATGTCATCTGCGAATCTTAGGTTGTTAAGGTATTCCCCATTAATATTAAGTCCTATATTTTTCCCAAACTACATTCTTGAAAACTTCTAGATACATTGTGAATAATTTAGGAGAAATAGGAGTTTTCCTGTCTCAGCTCCTTTCTTAATCTAGATATTCTCCCTATCTTTCTGTGAAGTAGTTTTAGGACTACTGTTGTTCTTATATATACACCTTCACGTGTTCTAAAATAAGATTCATCTATTTCTTTCCCATATTACTACTGAAGTTTTGAGAGAATCAAAAGTTTTCTCATAGTCTGTAAATGCCATACATAGTGGTTTGTCATACTCTGTTGATTTCTCCATTTGCTAGTTAATTACATGGATATGATGAGTTGTTGAATACCCGTTTCTAAAGCTTGCATGTTTTCTTGGATGATTAAAGTCAAGATGACTTTTTATTCGGCCTAATATCATCTCTGTAAATACTTTATATATTACTGGGATTAAAGTTATTAGGCAGTAATTATTTAGGCCTTTTGTTTCTCCCTTTTTGGGAATTGATATAGTGATAATGGTTTTCCACGATGTAGGTATAGGTCATTCTTGCAAACAGTTTTTAGTATATGCATATATAGGGTATATGTCTATTATATATATATATATATATATATATATATATATATATATATATATATATATATATATATATATATATATATATATATATATATATACATATATATATATATATACATACATATATATATATATATATATATATATATATATATATATATATATATATATATATATATATATATATACATATATACACATATAGATACATATATGTATATATATATATACACACACACACACACATATATATATGTATATATATATATATGTATATATATA